>NC_064643.1:20710000-20975000 GCF_023864345.2 Schistocerca serialis cubense | reverse complement strand
GCACACAGGGCCAACACCCAGCATCATGGTGTGGGGAGCGATATCCTACACTGGCCGTACACCACTGGTGATCATCGAGGGGACACTGAATAGTGCACGGTACATCCAAACCGCCATCGAACCCATCGTTCTACCATTCCTAGACCGGCAAGGGAACTTGCTGTTCCAACAGGACAATGCACGTCCGCATGTATCCCGTGCCACCCAACGTGCTCTAGAAGGTGTAAGTCAACTACCCTGGCCAGCAAGATCTCCGGATCTGTCCCCCATTGAGCATGTTTGGGACTGGATGAAGCGTCGTCTCACGCGGTCTGCACGTACAGCACAAACGCTGGTCCAACTGAGGCGCCAGGTGGAAATGACATGGCAAGCCGTTCCACAGGACTACATCCAGCATCTCTACGATCGTCTCCATGGGAGAATAGCAGCCTGCATTGCTGCGAAAGGTGGATATACACTGTACTAGTGCCGACATTGTGCATGCTCTGTTGCCTGTGTCTATGTGTCTGTGGTTCTGTCAGTGTGATCATGTGATGTATCTGACCCCAGGAATGTGTCAATAAAGTTTTCCCTTCCTGGGACAATTAATTCATGGTGTTCTTATTTCAATTTCCAGGAGTGTAATTTTGTGAGGGGAAGCTAAAATAGTATGGCATTAAAAGTCTTCCCCTTGCATGGATTGAGTTGTACTTTAACTACAGAAAATGGAAGGTCACATTAACAAATGATAAGACAGGAATAAGATTAAACTCAAAAAGGGAGAACATAAAATATGGTGTGGCACACAGTGTTTGCTGCCAAGTCCACAAAAATGATTTACTTGGGGCACTGGAGGGCTTTGGAAAAACTCTAATGTTTTGCACTGTCACAAACTTATTGATGCAAGATCTAAACATCAGAAACATCCAGGAGAATAACAGAACAGGCTTGTACTGATCCACAGGTACCAACTTAATGCCTAAAAACTTGTATTGTGCAGTTCTAAAGAAATAAAAGCGACTTACAGATATGAATATTAAAAGTAGGGATAAATGGGCAATTAGGCTCCCGTGTTCTAAGTTCCTGGGTATGCAGATACCACTCACGTGTGAGACCAACATGTGGGTCAGTTAACCGAGGAGCTAGTTCCGCCCATTTTGTGCTTAGAAATCTCTTACTGTATGAAACTGGACAAAGGATTGCTAACACACTTTCACTCAGTTTACTCATATGGCATAATCTTCTGAGGTACTTCAGCTAAGCAGAAAAAAATATTTTTTTCTACATCTTGAAAAAGCTTCTTCAGGGACCCATGGATTCTCACACTTACATGCCTGTAGAAGTTATATTCCCTAATGGTATCTGTGATTAATAACAAGAGTTAGTTTAAGATGAACTCAGCAATTCAGAACTGCAATACTAGAAGCAAAAATAATTTCCATATATAAAAACCTGAAATCAGGGTTGCCGCAAGTTTCTCCAAGTGAAATTCCCTGATATTTCTCTGATTCCACAGACACATTTTAGAATTTTTCCCCGACAAATTTTGAGGTCTCAAGGGGAGGTAAGGACATAAGTTGACAAAAGAATGTAAGGGCTTTGTATTTCTCCCCCATTTTGTTTTAGGGCGCAAAAACAACTAGGGTCATATGTGTCCATGCCAAAACTGTGAAACACAAAGATAAAGAGAGGAGTTAAAAATGATTACATGTCAACGTTTAATGACAGAAGAGAGGACAGCTATAAACAGGTACGTGGAGAAAGGTCTACGAACTACGCAATAGGGAAATTGAGGCCCAGAACTAAAAATTAAATGGCCTTCACCATATTGCTACAACTGATAAAAAGTAAAACACGGTCGACAGCCCACGCATTGTTCACTAAAACGGCCAATAACTCAGGTGGCAAACCCAAACGGGAATGTAAACGGTAAAAAAAAAGGGCATCCCCTCAGGAAACGGCAGACAGTTAAAAGTTGGGTGCAATGTGCACAAAGTAGTGGGGGAGCACCACTTAACAAATGGTGATGGCTAAAAAGGCAGTGCCCAATATGCAACCTAGTTAAAATGACCTCCTTGCCGCAGGAGGACTGAGAGGAGGTTGTCCAAGCCACTGGGAGAGGCTTAATAACCAAGAGCTTATTCCTATGAATGGAGGACCAGTGGCGATGCCAAAGTGACACCACCTCCTGACAGAAAGCTACAAGAGATCATCAGAGGGAATGCAAGAATTATTGGGCTGAAGTACGAGGAATGCAGCTTTGGCAGCAGTGTCAGCAACCTCTTGGACCGATATGACCTGGAACCCACATAAACATCACAGTGGCTCCATAAAAAGTGAGCAAGTGGAAGCTTTCCTGGAACCGGTTCATTAAGGGATGGACAGTCTACAGTGCACAGAGGCTTTGAAGGGTGCTGAGAGAGTCTGAGCAGTGACACAGTGAAAAGAGTATGTCAGCAGATGTACTCGATGATCTGATACAGGGTGAAGAGCTCTGCTGTAAATACTGAGCAATGTGCCAGAAGTCAGTACCAAAAAATGTTGGTTGACGTTGAAGGCACACCCGACCCCACGGTCAGTCAAAGAGCCATCAGTGTACACAAATATACTATTGCAAAATTCCATGCATAGGTCGTGAAACTGAAGGCAATAGACCTAGCCTGGTGCAGTGTCTTTAGAAAGTGAATGAAGGTCAAGGTGAAGATGGACTGCCGCACGAAGCCAAGATGGTGAAGGGTTCACACCCATCGAAAAAGCTGCAGGGAGCATGAAGTGGGAGGACCAAGATAGTTTTGTATAAAGCAGGAGCCTCAGGAATTTTGTAGTTTCAATGAATGGAGGAGCAACAGGCCCAAGATGTAGAAATGGTGGGAGAAACCAGCTGTGCTGCCAGAAATTCATACAAATGTTTTTGTCAGTAGAAAAATGAAAGCCACTGTCGATGCTCCGTGAGTAAAGATGATCGAGACATTGCTGAAGACACCACTCAATGAGACAGGTTCATGGAGAGCAGCAGTAGATAGCAAAATTATCAACAAAAAGAGAGCCGGAGATGCCCAGCAGGAGACAGGCCATTGTAGTGTTAATGGCGACAGCAAAGACGACGACACTCAGGACAGAACCATGAGGTACACCATTTTCCTTGATAAAGGTGTCTGAGGAGGCAGACCCCATACGTACTTCGAAAACTCGTCTTTTAAAAGTTCCTCAAGGAGATGGGGCAGTTGGTCCCATGTGTAGAGAGTACAAACGATACTAGTCCTCCAACAAATGTCGTAGGCTTTCTCCAAATTGAAAAACACAGCCAGTCTGGGATTTCCACAGAAAACCATTCATGCCATGGGTAAACAAATTGGGTGATAGCCAGAAGGAAGTTGTTTGTCCTTACTGGGCTTAGGTGTGGGTATGACAGTTGCTTCACGACAGTGGCTGGAAAACATGCCCTCTGCCCAGGTCCGGTTGTACGTATTAAGCAAAAAGTGCTTGCCCACAAGAGAAAGGTGCTGCAACATTTGAAAGTTAACAGTGTCTGGTCCAGGGCGGAGGATTGAGATGAAGTGAGAGCGTGATCTAGCTTCCTCATAGTAAAGGCAGCACAGTAACACTCACGATTCTGAGAAGAGAAGGGTATTGCCCGAGTCTTCTCTGCTCATTTCCAATAGAGGTAGGCGGGACGATAGTGGGAGGAGCTCAAAATTTCTGCAAAATGGCGACCCAAGGTGTTGGAGATAGCAATAGGGTACACGATGATATTGTCTGCTACTGTCAGGCCGAAAATTGGGGAATGGATCTTGTTTCCAGAGAACCGTCGGAGGTTGGTGCACACGATGGTAGAAGGGGGGTGAAACTGTTAAAAGAACTAGTGAATGAAGTTCAGCTACCTTTTTGGTTATCCCGAAGAATGCGAATTGCAGCGCTGCAGGCTTCAGTCCACCAAAGGACTGGGACACAGCATGGTAAAGAGGAAGTGTGAGGAATGGAATGCTCTGCGATGGTAAGGATAATGTTTGTAAGAAATTCCACCTGGTCATGACAACTGCGGAAATCGTGTTCGTTGAAGGTCGCCAGGGAGGAGTAAAGTCTCCAGTCAGCCTTAGTGAGCTGCCATTTCGATGTGCACGGAGGTGGGGTAGGAGTCAGCAAATGGATAGCACACAGGAAATGGTCGCTCGAGTAGGTGTCAGAAAGAACGGACCGTTCAAGATGATGTGCAGGACGGGCAGTGAAGAAGGAAAGGTCCAAATGGGAATAGGTGTGTGACGAGTCTGAAAGCAACATGGGTGCTTCTGTGTTAAAGAAGAAAAGGTTAAGTTGATTAAGAATGGCAGTGAAGAGGGCACCTCTCGGATAGGTTCTGGAAGAGCCCCAAATGGGATGGTGTGCATTAAAGTCCCCAAGCAGCAGAAATCGGCAAGGAAGCTGTCCAATAAGCTGGAGGAAATCGAACCTGGTGACATCGAATGACGGTGGGATGTAAATGGTAGAAAGGGAAAAGCTCAAGTGAGGAAGGAAAAGACGAACTGCAACAGCTTGATGACTGGTAGTCAGGGAGATGGATGGGTTGACTATGAATGTCATCCCATATGAGCAGCATGACTTCCCCATGAGACAGAATGCCAACCTCGAACAGAAGGTCAAAACAGACCAGGAAGAAATGCGAAAGCTCAAAGCAGTCATGAGGATGCAATTTTGTTTCCTGAAGGCAGAGTACAAGTAGAAGCTGCGATTCTAAAAGCAGTTATAAATCCTCTTTGTTGGATCAAAGGCTGCAAAAGTTGCATTGGAGGACAGTCACGATGAGGACAATACAAAGGGGTGTCACCTCGGCAGCTGCCGAGTGCCAGTCTGCAAAAATTCGCTGCTACAGGGCACAGAGGCAAGAGGATCCTGCTCCATGAGGTCCTACAGAAGTGTCGGCTTTCTTCTGCTGTCGACAAGGGGAATCCAGGGCATGTTGTCTGTAGTTCAACAATGTCTAGATGACCAATACTGCAGTTCGATTGCATCTGCATTATTACTTTGTGCCAAGAAGGGCTTTCTGCAAGGGTAGTGTCCAGGCATCGTGGAGTGAACCGTGGCAATGTTGTTCAGACATGGAGGAGATACAGAGAGATAGGAACTGTCGGTGACATACCTTGCTCAGGCCACCCGAGGGCTACTACTGCAGGGGGTGACTGCTACCAACGGCAGACTTCAACTCAGTTTATTGATGGAAATCCAGCTCTTGCCGAAATTAGCTCTCTCTCTCTCTCTCTCTCTCTCTCTCTCTCTCTCTCTCTCTCTCTGACACACACACACACACACACACACACACACACACACACACACACACACACACACACACTCTTCCTTCTAGCTACCACTCCATCTCTCTTACCAGTGTGTTCGCAAGGTGATGGGACATACGATTCATGCCCGGATGATATGGTGGCTCGAGTCTCACAATTTTTGATGAATGCACAGTGTGGCTTTCAACACGGCATTCTGCAGTTGACCGTCTCATTATTTTGCCCACCCATGTCATGAATGGTTTTCTGCAGAAATCCCAGACTGTCGCCGTGTTTTTCGATTTGGAGAAGGCCTATGACACCTGCTAGAGAGCTAGTACCCTCCATACTCTTCACATGTGGGGCTTCCGTGGCCACCTACCCTGTTTCCTTCAGACATTTTTAAAAGACCGAGTTTTCGAGGTGCATGAAGGGTCTGCCTTGTCGGACACCTTTATCCAGGAAAATGGTGTGTCTCAGGGTTCCATTCTGAGTGTCATTCTCTTTGCTATCACCATAAACCCTATAATGGCCTGTCTCCCACTGGGCATCTCCAGCTCCCTTTTTTTTAACGATTTTGCCTTCTATTGCAGTTCTCTATGAACCTGTCTCACTTAGTGGCATCTTCAGCAATGTCTTTATTGTCTTTACTCCTGGAGCATCGACAATGGCTTTCACTTTTCCACTGACAAAACTGTCTGTATGAATCCCACGAATGCTGAATGCAAATTTGTATGTCCGTCTGGTTATTTGACCTGTTGTGCTGCCATTCACAAACAGCATTACAGGAGGTGTTTTCCTACAGGATAACACTTGCTCACATACTGCTGTTGTAAGCCAACTTGCTATAGTGTGTCAACATATTGCCTTGGCTTCCTTGATAACCAGCTCTACCTCCAATCGAGCACATATTGGACATTATCTGATGACAGCTTCAACGCATCCACAAACATCATTAACTGTCCTTATATTGGCCAACCAAGTGCAACAGGCATGGAACTCCATCCCATAAACTGACACATGACACGTGTACATCAGCGTACCAGCATTTACTTTTACATTTGCTGTGGCTTATCTCACACTTACATTGATCTCTGATCCTGCAACATTAATCACTTTACATACGTTGTCTCAACAAATATATTCCTGGTATTTCATTACTCTACATTAATTATTTTTTGGTGTTGCAAATTTTTCCATCAGTGTACCTGGCCTTGCTTTAACCATCCCTGGTGCAATGCAGAATTCTCTTCCCAGTAGCGAGAAAATGCCATTATTCCAATTTTGAAATCAGATAAATTGCTTCTTCAAACGGACAGCTGTCGTCCAGACTGTTTACTCAGTGTCCTGCAAGTTACTTGAACACATGGTTAGTCGAAGGCTGTATTGTGTCCTTGAATCCCCGGATCTTTTGGCTTCGATCCAGGGTGCTTTTCGCCAAGGGCGCTCTACTGAAGATAATTTAGTCCACTTGAAGTGTGCTATCTGAACAGCTTTTGCTCAGCATCAGTTCCTTGTTGCAGTTTTCATTGATCTGCGTATATATCCTATGATACCACATGGTGCCATAACGTCCTTGCCACCTTAAAGGAGTGGTGCCTCCATGGCCCACTCCTGATTTTTATCCAGAACTTTCTTCCATGTCTCAGTTTTTGGGTACAGGTTGGTGCCTCCTGTAGCATCCCCACCTGCAGGAGAAGGGGCTTGCACAAGGTTCTGTTTTGAGTGTCGCTCTCCTTTTTGTGGCTAGCAATGATCTGGCGGCAGCTGCATGACATATGGTGTCCCCATCCTTTCTGTTCGTCCGCGACGGCTATTGCTGGAGGCAGAATGCAGGGAGCAATACACCAAGCACAATCCTGGGCTTTCACTCATAGCATTCATTTTTTGGCTGCCATGACTTACGTTATGCATTTCTGTCATTGTGTTTTTTAGGACCGGTCTTTGATGCCTAGTTGACATGGCTTCCCCGTCTTTGTCAACTAAAGCAGACATGTAGGTCGCACCTGAATGCTCTTCTATGCCTCAGCGACACCGACCGCGGTGTGGTCCACTCTAGTTTGGTATGGCTGTATGCAGCATTGGTGCAGTCACACCTAGATTACAGGAATCTCTCATATGACTTTTTATCAGCTACAACATTACGCCTGGATTCGATACACTATTGTGGGGTAAGACTGGTAACAGGTGCCTTTGGACTAGGCAGCAGTTCCACTATTGTGGGTTCTGCACCATCAAAAATTGATGGCAGCTGCTCGCCCATAGTACCCTAACTGTCATCTCCTCTTTCCAGATACGAGATTTACCTCCGAAAACGGCAACACAGGTCTGGGGTTACGATCACCAAGTTTGAGCCTTGGTCCAGCACACAGTTTTAATCTGCCAGGAAGTTTCATATCAGTGCACGCTATGCTGCAGAGTGAAAGTCTCATTCTAGAAAACTCTTTAAGTGTAATTCTCTTTACATATTGGCTATTTTCTTCTTATATGGGGGACATGGTCTCATCTGAGAAGTGAAAGCAAGCCTGTAAAAGAAAGGGGGGTGGGGGCAGTTCTCAATTCTTGAGCAGTGACCCTCTTTTTTTTTTTTTTTTTAAAAAAAAAAAAAAGAAAGATCCTTTGTAATTTGGGTGAGTTTATGTTCAATCCTTGCACCCAATTTACTCTTTCATCTACCTACTTTTTTTCTCGTCTAGCAGAACGATATTTATGACCGTTGCTTAATACCTGTTTGTATCACTTACACTGCTGGTATTTATGAATTCTTTAGCATTTGACTCCGGAAAGACCATTTTTCTTTGTAGTGAGGTCTTGCCAACAGCAAATTTTCTGGATGGAAAGTTGCCAATCTGCTCATATACTTTAAAATTTAAAAGTAAATCTAGCAATGCTAGAATGTATACAAAATACTGATATACCCATTAACAAGTTGTTGTTTAAAGATTCGCGACTTTTAAAACTTACGTAGATTATCTTTTTCATGATAGAACTTTACATAAGAAGTTATTAAGAACATTGTGAATATCACATGATGAACAATTGAATGACTAAAGCAGTGTTATCAACCCTCATTCATTGACACATGTAATAAATTCATCGAGGCAGTGAAGTCCAGAGCGGTTGTAAAAATTTCTGAAATTAAAAGTATATATTACCTAATGAAGGTAGTATTTTGGGGTGAAAGAGCACAATAATTATTATTTTTGGAATGTAATAATTCACTATGGCTTCATTTTAATTCTAATAAGTTTCACACTGTAATGAAACATTGTCTAAATGCCTCTCTCTCTCTCTCTCTCTCTCTCATTTGTTATAACTTACCGCTGTTATTTTGTATTTGTATTGCAGTCATTACATTAAAATTGGCTATATTGATTCTGCAATTTATACTATTATGTTATTGCTAAGAATTGATTTAAAGAATAAACGTATATATTTATTTGTAAGATTTTGTAAATTTATACCACTGGAACTCTTTCAAAATATTTGATTGCGTAATACTGCCAATAAATACAATGACTTTCTTTCTTCTGTTTATGATTGTAATAGATGTTGGACACTTTGATTCCAAGTATGTTATACAGAAACGCAGTGATTTTTTACAAAAGGCAAAACTATGTGTTCGAAGAATTGTGGAGAGGAGGGTACGTGATGTATTTTAAGTAGGTTATAAAGAGTAACTATAACAACAAAAACAATAAATTATTGATAAAATTATTTAATTGAATAGATAAAAAATCTACTCACCAAGTGGCAGCAGAACATACACATAATAGACTGTTGTTATTGGCAAGCTTTCGGAGCCAGTGGCTCCTCCAGACAGAAGCATTGAAGGGGAAGAAAGAAGGGTAAAGGAAAAGGCCTGGAGAGTTCCAGCAAAAGGTGTAGATTTTGGGAAAGTCACCCAGAACTGCGGATCAGGCGAAAAATAGAAACGACACATGTCATATACCAGCTATTATGTAAACACTGTTCAGCTTTCTACATCTGCATGACTACCACCAAATTATTAGTTATGATAAATGGGCATAGGCATAGTGTATATACTGGAAACTCACAATATCCTGTTGCAGAGCATGCTCTACAACATAGCATACGTGACCCCGACACTTGTTTCACCACACATGCCACCTGGATTCTTCCGCCAGACACCAGTTTCTCTGAACTCCGCAGGTGGGAACTAGCACTACGTGTCCTTGGTTCTCACCACCCACCTCGCCTTAATTTACGTTAATTTCTCCTGTCTCAGCTTTTCTTCACTGTAATTACTCTTTGCCTCACTCTGTTTTAGCTTTCTACATCTTTCATTGTCTTTCCCATCTATTTTCACTACCCCCTCCCGCAGCTGTTGTATACAATACGCTTAGCTTCTCACTCTTATTAACTCATGTACAGTTTTAGTAGTAATCTCTGTCTTGCATATTACCCTGTCTTCCACCTTTAAGCTCTCAGGTTTCCGAATCTTGCCCGATGCAGTCCCCAACAATTAGTCTTTCCTTCTCATCCTGTACGGTAAGTCATCCATGACCCACGGTTCTGGGTAACTTTCCCAAAATCTACCCCTTTTCTTAGACCTCTCCAAGTCCTTTTCCTTCACCTTTCTTGCTTCCCCTGCAACCCTTCAGCCTGAAGAAGGAGTCACTGGCTCCAAACGCTTGCCTATCACAACAGTCTTTTATGTGTGTGCTCTGCCACTGCTTGGTGAGTAGATTTTTTATCTATCCAATTAAATAATTTTATAAAGAATATCTGTGTGTGATGTTTTTATTGGTATACAACTTGTTATAAACAAAACGTATTTCTACCCCACAATATGACTGGGCCACCATGAAAGCAGCCACATCATTGTCAAATTCACTGAAACTACTGCATAGCAGTTTACTTGGGTATGGCTGCTGTTTTGGTCTTCAGTTTGGTTTAAGCACTGCGTCAATACCTTCTCTTCATAGCACTCGGAGGTCGCGATCTGCAACTGTTTTTACAAATGGCAAGAGAACTTTACCTCTAGTTGCTTGCTTTTCAGTGAAAGATGCAAATATTTTAGAATGTAGTGCCTTATGTATATCTGTTAGAATAGCCACAAACTGTTTGTTGTAGCAATTTTTATGCATCTGGTACAGTGTACTATCACAAGATACCAGGTACATCTACAGATGGTAATATATATTCCCAAAAGCTTTGTAAAACCACTAAGTGATTGGCAAGTATGCTTCCCAAGATTCACAAAAGACATAATTGAGTAATACCGTATTTACTCGAATCTAAGCTGCACTTTTTTCCGGTTTTTGTAATCCAAAACACCGCCTGCGGCTTACAATCAAGTGCAAAGTAAGCGGCAGTTCTGAAAAATGTTGGTAGGTGCTGCCACAACTAAGTTCTGCCATTGAATATATGTAGCACTACACAGGCATGCTTTGCAGGCACAAAGATAAATACTGGCGCCAAAACCTCTGCGTCAGTAAACAAATGAAAAGAAAATGGGGGTGGGGGGTGGAAGATGAGCTTTTTTCTCTGCCCCAAGTTTCGACCACTGCATTTTCATACTTTATCCAACGAAGTAAATACAAATTCCGTATTCTTCATCTCCGAATGTTGCAGCCTTTCAATGTACTACGAAAATCCAACTGGAAGAGTGTTTGGGATGTTTGTCAATATGGCCAAGTCTACGTGATGAATTTTTGTCCTACCTGTGACAAGAGATGGTAGTTAATAGCAACTTTTATGAATTGTGAATCACATGCAGTATTCTCTTCACCATAAGAATAATACGAATGTAAACATTTTGCCATGTATTCCTACGTGTTTCCTGATATCTGATTTAAATCCTGTCTTCCTAATAAACTACGAAACTAGAGTGAGACAACAGCAAACACGGAAGAATATATATATCATGTCATGTTTATATTCGTATTATTCCTATGCTGAATAGTGATACAGTCAGAAATGAAGCACAGCAACTGACTAGATTTTTAAACCTAAGATGGCTCTAATTTCTGTGCAGAATGTAATGCACTAAAGAGGCGTCTGCAAAAATTTTCAAACGGAGAAAATTTTTCGCTAAACTTTCGTTTGGAACATCTATCATATGCAGTCTATTATATGGTTCTTGTTGATCATTATCAAAGAAAGCGGCAGTGTAAGTAACAACAAATAGTGGTCTCTTGCCATTGTTTCGCTGATGAAACGATTCCTCTCTCTTTTTTTTTTTAAATTGTAAGCGGTGGTAGCGTGCGCAAAAGCAAGCCATCCCGTGAGCGGCGACAGGCCGTAAACACGCATAATCAGAATGTGACAAACAATGCATGGCACAGTACGATAATGCATTTTGAGCTTAGAGTGACGGAAACACCTATAACAAAGAGAACGGCACTTATCAGATCAAAGAAAAGTAAGCAATCAATTCCAACCAGACGAAGCATGTGAGAAAGGCTCTCTAGTATAAATACGGACGGAGAGCCTGACGCATAGCAATGACTACGTGGTAAAGCTTAACTGCTAAGTTTACCACATGCACCAAACTACTGTAGCTGTATCGTCATTCATTCGACCTAAATTGTCTCATATTACAATGGACCAACTTTGTTTCGGTTTGGAGATGTGGTCTAAAACGTTTCTCCCCCTTGAATTTCGAGTCACAAATTTCAAGTGCGGCTTAGATTCAAGAAAATTTTTTTTCCCTTGATTTCGAGTCTCATTTATCAGGTGCGGCTTAGATTCGAGTGCAGCTTAGATTCGGGTAAATACAGTAAGTGTACTTCCCAAACCATTTTGAGAAACTATTTTGATGGAAAGCATATTTTCCAAGAGCGATTAAAACACTGCTATTTGGTGGGCTGTATACTCCTCACAGCCCTGAAAGCTATATTTCATAACAAAAAGGAAGTAAACTGGTGCAGCGGACTATCACTGGATGCCAGGAGCATGCAGAAGTGGTTCAATGTATTCCCATAAATGCAGTAAAGAAACACAGCTACTGCTAAGTATATCTCTTATGACCAGTAAAAGCCTTAAGTGCCTCTTTGCAGCAGGTCGACAGACTGTACAGCCCACGTGAGTCACACTGTCCCATTAACGAATGGAGACACAGTGCACTCTGCTAAAGTAAATGAGAGTGCAGGTTTGCTTTCACCTACATTACACAGTCAGTTGTACTTAGTGATTTCTGGTAGACAAAAGAATATTGAGAAAGGAGAAATGAAGGAAGATAAGTGTTTAATGTCCCATAAACATTGAGGTCTTTAGTGTCTGAGCACAAACTCTGATTGTTTCAAGGATGGGAAGGCTATTTATAGTGCCCTTTCAGAGAAACCATCTTGGCATTTGCCTATACTGATTTAGAGAAAGCTCAGAAAACCCAAGTCTGGGTGGACTAGATGGAGCTGTAGAGAGCAAAAACTGTAGAGGAAAACAGAGATTGGAATACATCCAGCAGATAATTGAGGCTGTAGGTTGAAAGGGCTACTCTGAGATGAACAGGTTGCCTCAGGAGAGTAATGCATGGACTTTAACTGTTAGTCGCCCTGAATGTGAGTCCAGTGAGCTCACCACTGTGCCACCTCGCTTGATATATTGTGAGAGAAGTTCCTGATTTAACCATTTCACAGTATGTGGGAAGTGTACTTACCATCAACTGTATTTCTTTACTGTATTCCTGAGAACACATCATACGAGCTCTGTATGCACCTGGCACCTGATGTTAGTTTGCTGCACCAGCTGAACTTTCTGTCTGTTATGAAATGTAGCTTTTAATTGTCATTAAATGTCACTTGTTCCTTTCAGAAGCAGTTGCAACTATATGTGCCACCAAATAATGTTGTTTTGAAGGCCACTGGGAAGTATGCTTACTACCAAAGTAATTTTTCCATGATACAAGGGGAATATACTTACCACAAAATTAATTTCTTTTTTTGGACTGCAGAAAGGATATTTACCACCAACTGACCATACTTACCACTAATTTAGTTGTTTTACTATGCTCTTGGGAAAATGTTTTACCTCCTCTGGATGTGGTTCACTTTTTGTGATAATATGCTAAACAACTGGTGTCTGTTTGTCATGACATCAGTGCTGTTGTCACTTGTTACAACAGAACACATTGTTTCATTCTGCAATATATGCTATTGTGACTTGTCTCAGCTCGTTTCTTTATGTAGTGTTAAATGAAGTTTCTAGGATTGTAAAATAGATAGTCAAATAAAAACAGAAAATTCCTTTTTTTCACATCTAGTAGTAACTCATAACAGCTTACTAAAGACAGTGGGAAGTATACTTACCACTATAGCTTTTTGCTCCTAAACCACAAAAATAAAATAATCAAAAATTAAATGTAGTTGACACTTCTAAAATGATACCAAAACAATTAACTTTACAGGGCTGCTACAAAAAATGTGCCCACAAATGGGTTAAAAACAAAGTATACAAGCTGTGGGGGCAGTGTGAAACTTTTTTAAGCACTGTATTTGAAAAATATTATTCATTTTGTTCCACTTCTAGAATGTTAGGTTTTGTGGATTTTTGCCTGTACATTAATGGGTGTGGATGCGTTCAGTGGAGGTAAGTGTGTCGTGTATGATTTTTCTCAGTAAATATGTCCTACTGACGTTGCAGTATATCTCCAATGTTCTGGATGCATCAAATGAAGTTTAAAAGACAGCTAACTGCTGCTGCTGGTATGCCTCTTCATGTAAATGTCAGAGTTACTATTATTATTCAATACAGAAAGGAAGATTACCAGCTTAGCAATTTGCTGAAAATGAGTTCATTAAAGGGAATATTACAATTAACATCCTGTTAACGACAAATTAATTAGAGATGCGAAGCAGCCCCAGATTGGGGAAGGAAATTGGACGGATAGCTGACTCCATAAAAATTAATACATTTCATACTGTGCTCGAGCACAGGCAATAAAAAACAGTGAGCAAACATGATGTGTGTACTTGTTGCCTCAGGGTCTCCTGCGAAACTGAGGTGCTTGAGTAAGCTACATCACACTGCTTTGTTGTGTGCTTGTTGTCAAACCAGTTTATGAAGTCCACATCCCTCTTCATTTTTATATGACTTTGTTTTGAATGCACTGTACAAGAATACTGAATACCTTGAAAATTATCGAGTTCAGCCATTCATTCACATGTAATATTCCAACAGCTCCAACACCGATGAGAGCCTTCAGGGGCGTAAAACGAGTAAGTGAGAAGTGCCACTGAACTACTAACAACCATTTTCATCTACTACTAATCTGCTCACATTAATCATTATTCAAGGGGATCAGTTCTACATCATTTTATTTTTATAAACATACAGAGAAGCAACTACTTAAAAAAAGCCAATGCTCTGCTACTTAAACTGCTCTGCCACTATTTTGATTTAATACTTCATGCTAAATGGGCATTTAATTTTACACAGGACACTGTCATCTAAACTTATTCTGATAAATTCATATACTTCCTTCCTGTGCAATGCCCTTTATGCTGTCAACGCCACGTTGGGACCGGTACAGTAGTTTCTGTTCCGTGGAGAACCAACCGTACCTGCACATAGGCTATTATTATGATGGAATCACCACTTCAAAACGCATTCCAAAGCTGCTGCCAGCTTCCCTCTGTGGAGTAAACCATCTACCATTCCTGTCTGCTCCTAGAGAATATGTTGCATGGCTAAATATGGTTTCTGTTAGAA
Organism: Schistocerca serialis cubense; assembly: GCF_023864345.2. Classification (NCBI taxonomy): domain Eukaryota; kingdom Metazoa; phylum Arthropoda; class Insecta; order Orthoptera; family Acrididae; genus Schistocerca; species Schistocerca serialis. Next base: position 20,960,079 of record NC_064643.1, on the reverse strand, counting down.
AGTGTTTGTGCGTTGTGTATCTGAGGTGGGACAGGTAGGTAAATTCACATATCCAGGTAAATTATTGGTGGACTGGCTAATAAAACATTTTTTGCTTTAATTTTGAATATTTGGGGATTTCCAGATTGCTCCTAATGTTGGCTGGCAGATGTTAAAAGGGTGCTGCACCTGAATATAAAACAGTTTTCTTAACCCTAAGCTTCAATGCATATTCTCTATGGAAATTATTTTTATTGTGATTGTTATGGTTGCAAGCTTTGCAATTAATGCTAAATTCTCTCTTGTCCATTTGAGCAGCTCAGAGGTTAGCATATCTTGCTGCTATGTGGAGGACACAGGACCAATTCGTGGTAATGCCTTTTTTTTAAAGGGCGAAGCTACTCCACACCCACACTGACATAGTGACCATCACCAAAGTTCTACCATCACCTCCGTTTGCTTCGTTACAATTGAGAAGTGCACAGGATGTGGGGTCATGATGTTGTCCGTAGGATTACCCACTAATACAGGCACTTTGAGGCGATAGAAGTGGTCGAGAAGTGAGCAGAAGGTAGCAGTTTTAAGGGCAGAGGGAGAAAAGTGCCGAGGCAAGCACCAAAACTTCTGCAATAGTCTGGACAGATAGTAAGAGCAGTAGCAGTTTCTTTCTGTCTGCAAGGGTGAGGTTGTCGTTAGTTTTGGGTATCGTGCGATGCTCGATACCATTGTCGCAGCTTAAAACACTCTTTACGAGTGTCAGTCCTATTGAGGAGGGGTACTCCTGGGCTGTGCTCCTGAGTGTCTCCTGGGCCACCTGCAGCATCTGTACTTGTAACATGCCAAGGTCGTTATACGAGTGGTCAATTGGCCATAAAGAGGTTTGGTTGGATATGTTTATGTTTAGTGTGCAATACTGCTTTCCCGTATTGACAGTTGGTCAGCTAGATATTTGCAGCTGGCAATGCCATTTAGTTTTGCTGTAATGCAGGGATTCACCAGTGTTTATTTTGTCTGTGAGCTTGTGCTGTCCACAGGTGATTAATTGTCCCTAGATAGAAGTGTTTTTCAGCAGTTGTGTTTTCACCCGTGGTTGTGGTCATAGTTTCCCAGGTTAAGAATTAAGTGATTGTCAGAGTGTCTCAAGTTCCTGTACAGTCATGTGGTGAGTTTTTTGAATTTCTGTGTGTGAGTCTCAAGGCAGTATTCTCTGACAGTGTGTGTGGACTGTGGTGCACTTTGTTCTGTATCACCTGTAGGCGGCACAGGCAGTCAGAGCAACGTAACCCCAGACTGCAGCTGCATGCATCTTCATGGGTCTAATCAGTATCATGTAGACGGACCTCGATACAATCCTATTCAGTGTGCTTTACCTGTTGAGCTTAGAGTAACACTGTTTGAGCCTTGCAATTGCTCAGTTGGCCTGTCACTGAAGTATTTGACTTTCACACTGAAACGTATTGGGCGTGTGTGTAGTGTTATTTGTCTGCAGTCTTAATGTGGGGTCCTGCCCACTCATCTCGTATAGGGTGCCTAAAGGATGCTGCATTCTCAAAATGCTATACAACAATTCAAGCAAACAAAATTAATAGTTTTTATTACAAATAAGAAGCTTGACAATGCTTAACCTGGAATTTACAATGGTGTTGCAAGCAATAGGCGACATGCAGTATAAATCCGAGTCCTTTGCTATATACAATGTTCGTGCAAGTTTGACACACAGCTTGTGGATCACTAATAACTGTTATTGTAGCATTCTGCGCTAGGCCTGTCCGTATACTGTCCTAATCCTGTCCAAATACTGAGTGGCCAAGGCTGGCAGGGGCGGCACTTATATTCTCTTTGTCTAGGGGCCTGCTCCCGTCGTGGTGTGGTCCTTGCCAGTGGGCTATTGGCTGACGGTGTGTTCACTGCCTTCTTTGCTCTTGCGATCTTAATTTTCATTCCAGAGCTTGTGGGTACGCCAGAACACGTAATGTTTGTGCAGTTGTTATGGTTGTCAGTGAAGAAAACTGCTTCACACTTGTCAGCATTTGCTTTAACACACTGTCGTTCCAGCTAGGCAGTTTTGTTTGCCGTTGCGAACTATGCCTGATGGTTTCCAGTCTTGCACTAGGATGGTAGTGTCATCTGCGTAGATGGTTGCCATTGTGTTTTGTTCAGTTGGAAAGTCATTGACGTAGAGATTAAACAAGAGGGGCCCTTGGATGCTGCCTTGGGGTACTCCCACTTGTATACTGTGTTGTGTTGACAGTTTGCCCTGAACGTCGGTGTTGAAGCTTCTGTGGGTGAGATATGAGTGTGTAAGACGTATGAGCTCGTCGGAGAGACTAGCAGTGCAGAGTTTGCGAATGAGACGATTGTGCCGTAGATGACTGAAGACCAGGAACAGTGCTCCTGTAGCTTTGTTGGTGTTGGGGGTGTGTGTAATATGTTCCACTACACGGAGGAGTTGTTGTGTTGTGGAGTGGTGATTGCTGAATCCAAATTGCTCCAGTCTCAGCGAGTCATTGGTGATGCAGTGCATAGTAAGATGTCTGAGAATCAGCTTCTCAACAATCTTATTCAGGGAGCTCAGCAGGCTAACGGCTCTGTAATTTTGTGGTAGGGAGTGGTACTTTCCTGGCTTCCTGAACATCAGGACAGGGAAGTGTTGATGTTGTAGAATGGTATTCGTCATATGTGTGAGATGCTCTATAGCTTTATTCGTGAACTCCTGGGTGACACGGTTTTGAAAGTGATTGGGACCAGGAGCTTTTCTAGCTGTTTTGTGCTTAATAACCTGTGTAATTTCATGTGTAGCAGTATGTATTGTTACATTGCACTTGGGCTGGGTTACAAGCCATGTAACCTCCTGGTCCATTTCAAGTAGCAGTGCTGGATTGGAAGGAGCCAGATTCAGTGTGAATGATGTTGCTAGTGTTCTGGTCATCGGCTCATGCTTCTCCTCCATGGAGTATGCTGGTCTGTAAGGTATTTGTAAGCTTGGTGTGTAGTATTTCTTCTTGGTGGAGTGGACAGCTATTTGCCACACTCCAAGTCATGTGGTGTGCAGCCCTGCGAGTGTATTGTCCCAGTTTGTGGTTTTGAAAGTTTTAATTTAGCCTGTATGATCCCCTGGAGCCTGCTAATATGCTGTTTGTACAGTCAGTATCTCCCGAGATGATCTCTCATTGACATCGGCCCCTGTATTTCTGGGAGCAGGGCCATTGAGCATTCTTGTGGTATAAGTACTGTAATGGTAAATGCTATTGCATCCTGAACTGCGGTGGTAAGGGCTTTGACAGCTTCAACAAGTTTCCTGCTTCGTGTAATTTTGGGAATTTGTGGGATACGACTTTTCAAGCATTTCCTTGAACAATGCCCAATTCACACGCTTGTTGCTCAGTATCCTGTGAGATTCATCATACTGCTGTGTTTCTTCCGAGTAAAGTATTACAGGTGTTTGGTGAGGCCAAATCATGTATAATTTCAATGTTGATTGTGACTATAGTGCCTATCACATCTAGTCTCTGTTCCCTGTTTTAAGTGTCACCTCAGCTGGCACTAGTGTAATGTAGTTTGGGCGCAGTGCATGTTCGCATAGTTTTTTTGCTATTGGTGTTTGATCTTTGTTAGTTCCAAGCAGAGTGTTTAGCATTAAGATCACCAGTGGCTATTGGTCACTATGCAATGTTGAGTATTGTGCTGATATCGCTTGTTATGATGTTACCACATCAATTGTATATCGATATCAATGTAGTGTTCACTCAGTTGACTTGACCCTAACAGCTGTGGCTTCTAGTCTTTCAGGTTCAGGGATCTTAATATTTGTGTATTCTTTGTCTCAATATATAATGATTGCTGTTCCACCCACAGTTGTGCCTTCAGGTGGTCAGTACAGTAGATGTAATATCTTGGGAAGAGTAGTTGTTTGTGTGACTGGAGCTCAGCTTTGTTCATGAGAGCAATCCAGATTCCCTTCTCCTCCATAAATGCAGCTAGCTCTGCCCTTTTGTTGCCAATCCCATCTGCATTCCAGAATAGCATCTGGGTCAAAGTATTGTTGTTTGTGTTTTGTGGTGTATTATCTATGGAAGAGTGTGGGCAGTGTGGTGATAGCAGTTTGTATAGCAGCCATGCACTGGCTGGGTGTAGCCGTCATGAGTTTGTGCATGTGTTACGATGAAGAGCCTCAAGAGGATCTTAAGCCACGTGAGTGGGGAATAGTGTCTCCACTATGCCTCTGATTGTGGTGAGAATGTTTGTTATGTCAGCCAAAGTGTTGGCGGTGGTGTTGGTGGCTGGTGGTCATGTTGGTGTACTGGATGGGCTGGCTTGTGTGTTATTCATGGTTCGTATTTCATCTGGGGTCACCTGTGTTATTGCTGAGGTGAGGGGGGGGGGGTGGGGGGGGCAAGAGTGTGAGTTACGGTTACATTGTTCCTTTGAATGTGTTCCTATGTTTGTCTGGTCTGTTGTTGGTGTATTTGTTGTGGTGTGATAGTGTCCCCTCTTTTGTTTTTTGGGTACCTCCGTTTCATTTCGTGTGTTTGTGGTTGCCCTAGTTTGGGTGTGTCTTCTGTGATATCACGAGTGTCACAATCTGGCCCAGACAGAGTTGACTTGGTGTTGTCTGGGACCGGCAGTGTTGTCAGTATAGGGGCAGTTTCTAGCATTGCATGTGTGGGTTGTGGTTCTGTTGTTGTGGGAGTGTGCCATGAGTTTGTGGAGCTCTGTGCATCCTCAGTTCATCCACTTCCACTGACAATGCCAGTAAAAGAGATTCCACACCTTACTGGTTGGGGGGGTGGGGAGTGTCTTGGAGCTGTTCTGGTTACCACTTGTCTGTCTTTGGCACTTTTGCACCTTAGAGCTTCTTTGTATGCTGCACACCATCTGTAGTTTGCACATGGACCCCTCCACATTTGGTACATTTGATAGTTGTACCAAGTTTAAAGTGTCGTGCTACACGGTTACCAGTGCATTTGCGGCACCGTGTGCAAGATCACATCGGGTGCCGCATGGCCAAACTGCTGGCAGTGGTGGCACTGTTGGGGGACACACAGAGGTGTGTATATTTCTACTACGACCATGTGAAGCAGGAGCATCTGCGTCAGAAAGTTGCAGGAGTAAGCTGTGTTGTCCAACTCCACTAAATAGTTTGGCTGCAATCTGTGTGTCACGAATCCCAGAATTCATCTCATGCTCTCACAGTCCCAGCTGAGAGCTGTGATTATACCATGAAGAATGTCATTGAGGGTTGTTTTGTCAACTTCTTTCATGATGTACATTCGAGTTTTTTCCCCTTGGGTGCTATATTTATGATACTCAATTCCCCCAGCTTTGACGAATTTCAGGAGATTTGTGCAATCTGTTTTGTTGCATACATACCGTGATACATGGTCCCTTGTGAGTTTTGTGTTTGGTATATGGTGGGGAGTGACATTCTACAAATGTATTGTTTAGCTTGCCGAGGCAAGTGTAATTGTGTACTTTGACCAGTGGGAAGCCAGTCGGTGTAGTGTTCTGCGTAGCAGCTGGGGTAGTGTTGTGTAGTTGAGGTGCTGCAGAATTGTTTGTATGGTCCCTCATATTACCGATGCTCGGAACTGGTGTTGGTAAAAGCACGCTGCATTTGCCGTGTGAGTCAGTAGACTCAGTTGTTCGTGTATGTTGCTGCTGATTCCATTTTGGACCCACCAGCTTCCAAGGTCCATCTTTGTTCCACGGAGCTCTCACTTTCAGCTCGAGGACTACTGCGGTGATATTGAGGGCCTCTCTAGTATATTCACTGGTGGTGTGACTGGTGTTGGTGTTGCTGTTGCTGTTGTGTTGCTTCCACCCGTCAGTTGGACAATGAGCTCATGCTGTCTCCGAGCCATTGCTTCTTGATTTGTGGCAGCGAAGTCCAGATTTAGCTGGTTCATCACTTACTGATAGGTGGCAAAGCAAGACAGAAACGTCGAAGGGAACAGATGGCACTCCTGCCTCTTGTGCTGCAGTCTTGCTACGGGTCGTCGGGTGGGATCTGCTTGGTGGATCTGCCGTCTCCCAGACATAAGGATACTTTTAAGGATAGAATGTGGATATGAGACAATTTTACTTTTTCATCTGAAAAGACAATTTTGCTTTTTTAGTGTACATAAAGAAGAGGGGAGTCCTTATGACTCACTTGTGCAAGATGCAATGCACAGTGCAAAAGAGCACGGGTGGAAGGCAGCAGCCTGTACTGGACAGTGTTGTCCAATGTGAACGTGACCCGGACACTGAAATACCCTATTAAAGAATGGGAGAGTCACACTGGGGAAGTTCCAACCACATTTGCAGGAACTTTGAGCCAGAACTCTTGGCCACCTAGCACTGTCAAGTGTGTAGCAGCGTGTGCTTGTTAGTGACACTCCAAAGAGTGTCCTGTGGCATCTACGCCAGTTTTAGCGTATGTGTAACACAAATTTCCTCTCGCTCGCAGCTACTGGAGGTACAGGGGGAAGGCAGCTGCGACTCACCCGTAGTACTGCCCGTGGTTTTCCTTGGTGGGAGGACTGGAACGAGGTGCACCAAGCCTTGTGATGCCCATTGGGGAACTGTTGGACTGAGGCGTAGTGACTCTGAGGTCAAGAAAGCTGGCAGTGACCAGAACAGGGTGTGCTAACCCCCCCCCCCCCCCTCGCCTTCTGCTTTCTGTGATGCCATTGCAGAGGATTACACTGTGGTTGGTCATCTGGTTTTGATGTGGACCAGAACATGAAGCTTTCCTTTGCTTTTTTTTTTGCTAAATTGACTCTTACTTCTGGACACAAACACCTATACAGAGCAAATGTATTGGCATCCAGGGTTTGGTTATTTGGGGGGAGGGGGGGGGGGGGGGGGGGGAGTGACTATTGTTTCCACCCTCCCTCGCCCAGCTTCCCTCAAAAATGCAACTCGCTAGCAACCTCGCTGTTAGCATACGACAGACATCTACAATTTTAATAACAATAATAAACACACAAAAATATATTAAATTATTCAATATAATAGTAACAATACAAATAGGTGGATCAAAGAAGGAAGAAAAAATAGAACAAACAAAAGAACTTCAGAAAGTGTACAAACTGACATGGACACACTATAATAAAAGAAACATTTCAGTACAAGGCAAACACATGCACTACAATACAGTTATAGTATCAGAAGCACTCTTCGCATCAGAAATGACCACAATCTGAGGACCAGGCACCACAAAGCAGAAAGAATACAATGCAAAATCCTCAGAAAATTTTTTGGAACAGTGCACAGAGATGGTATATGGATGAAGAGATCAACCAGAGAATTATATAAACACAGAGGCAGACTCAGTCACAATCAGAAAACACCGACTAACATTCTGTGGACATATACACACAATGAATAGCGACAGATTCACAAAGGGATTTAGGATGTAGTAAATGCCTTAATCACAAAAACCAGTTGGTTTCAAGAAATAGAAGAAGGCTACAAACAAGCAGGAATCAGAATGGAAGTGATGAATGAAAGAGACAAATTCAGAAACAAAATTACAAACATAAAACTTGAAGTAAAGGAAAGGAAGAAAACAGAGAAAATATGTACATATCAAAGGAAACAAGAACACAGTCAAAGAATGAAAAGATTTTGGGAAGAGAAAAGGGAGGAGGAAAGAAGGAAAAAGCTGAACAATCACGTAACAACCAAGTTGAACTCTGTCAAAGTGTGTGCTCACCATCATTATTTCAATAAACATTATGACTGAACAGAGGTCTGCAAACACATGTGAATGAGGGGAATACTGTTTCTATCAGTGATTTCCAACTGTGTTCAGGAAGTCATTCTTTCTGTTGTTGTTGTATCGGATCTGTTGTTGACAGCTGGTATGTTCAACCCAGTGGTGTGCAGCTTTACCCGGCTGGAATGTTGTCAATCAGACCAAAAGCATGTACTTGTGGGCAGACCCTAGCACGAGCAACTGAAAAGTGTCCTTTATTACATGTAGCTTGTCATTGCTGGAAGAACTTGGCATTTTTGACACACTTCTGTTTCCACGCTACCTCCTTCTCCAAAAGTTATGTGTGCATTTGGAAATTGGTGAAGTAAAAAATATAAAGACATCGTGTCATTCTGCCACATCTGTCTGTAGTGTGCATTTTGCGGTGCGTGTACGATACAAGGCATTTAGGTATGGTGAGGTTACTTAGCCATTAGTGTTCACAATGGCTGGCATAAAGGAAACATGACAAGTATTACATTAGAAAGCAACAGCGATAGCTTTCCGACCGCATAAATTCTACTAGGCAGAGTCAGAAGCAGACACAGTGGCCTGTGCCAGATACGAGGGTTGGAAGTGGCTGAAATGTGAGTTGTGGGACAGAGAGAAAGAGAGAGAGAACACACAGACAGCACCATAAAACATTCCCCATCTCTTTCTGCACAGAATGCACCACACTGCTGCCTTCTTAAGGGCACCCCAGTATAATATGTTGTTTGGGAAGTGTTTGGTAGTTATCATCATTGCTATGACCTCCACTTGTATCCACTCCTGCAAGATTGTGAAATCTACAGCCACTGAGGAGATTTACGTGAGATGTTCCTATCAACTTTATGTAATATTCATATTGCACACTTCTGCAGACAAAACAGATTTTCGACCTTAGCTTAGGAAAGAAAAGAATCATCACAGATCATTAAGGTTCAAAGAACTTGTCTTGAACACTGTAAGGGATCCGTGATCCCACAAACATAGATGCTAGTATCTGACGCCCAGGTCGATGGCGGACAGGAGTCGATTGTCGAGCGCTGCAGTAGGCAGTGAGACTAGTGCTGAGTGCGCAGTAGTATGGTAGAGTGTCGAGTGAGAAGTAGAGTGGGAAAGACGGGCAAGAATGGTGGTCGAGTGAGTTGTAAACGGTAAAATTGACTGGAGTATGACGAGTGAGCACGTCCCCCTGATCGTCGTGGGGTTGACTCTCACTAATGCCGATTCGCGAGTGATAAGAAACAGAAAGTGACAAGTGCCGAATTACGTGTTTCACGTCAACCGCGTCGGCCAGCAACAACCATGGATTGCAGTGAGGATTGTTGTGAATGTTAACCATCAGCATTGCGTGTGACAAAGTACTGAAAATCAGCAATCAGTAAAAAGAGATAACCGCAATTAGACGTGTAAGGCAAAGGTAGCAACTGCCTCAGAATTTGTGTGTTAGTAGGAAATATATATCAGTTGTACATCGCAACCTTTGTGATACTTAATAATAGACAAACTTTCAATCATTAGCTATTCTGTCTCAGAACAGCCGCATTCGCAGAACAACCAATAGCCTTTCATCCATTAAGCACACGGTCATATATCATAATAATTAACTGTTTGGTGGCTTCGGTAAATTACCCAAAATCCAGTAAAGGAATTAATCGGGGGTGTTTCAACACAAATGCTTAAAAATTCTTTTGTAGTTAACCTATTTTCAGATTATGAAGAGTTCTTTGTTACAGCTTGTATTTTTGTTCCAGGTGGCACTGAACTTGATGGCTGTAGTGATGTCGTGAAGGCACAGAGTTGGAAGTTGTTAAACCTTCAGAAACAAGATTTTCAAAAGTACTTCTTCTCAGATACCAACATTTCGCCCCTGTTTGTGTTGGATACACAGATGTCTCAGTTGTTGTCACATAATTTGAGTGTAGTGACTGAATCTAGAAAACAGTTTCTTTTGCTTCCCTGTACCCCAAGCATTATGTGCAATGCAGGACTCCTAACAAGACAAACACACAGAGCACAGCCCTCTGTCTTCTCTTGCCGTTTCTGCAGTTTGGGAGCACAGTCCGGAAGTCTGACTCATGTTGACCGGACCGGCAGGGCGAAAATGGTCGACATGGGTTCGAAGCTGGTGACAGAACGGACTGCTACAGCATGAGCAAAGGTTTTTGTGGGACCCGAACTGATGAAACTCGTACGAGAAAATGGCCTGAAGAAAGGTGACGTACTTAGCGTTGCTCGCCTGGCGGGAATTGTGGGGTACAAGCAGACGTCCAGTTTTATCCCTCTGTGTCATAATATATCTTTCTCCTCTGTGGCTGTGGACATTGAACTGGACTCTGCTCTCAACTGTGTGATTATAACTGGCACGGCAAAGTGTAGAGGGCAGACGGGCGTGGAGATGGAAGCTCTCACTGCTGTATCGGTGTCTGCCTTAACAGTGTACGATATGTGCAAAGCTGTGAGTCATGACATTGTGATATCTGAAATAATGCTTCTGACCAAAAGTGGGGGAACTAGAGGAGACTTCCACCGGACATGAGCATCTGTGTGGGTCAGTGAAATAAGTTAAGTATACCTGGTGTGACGTAGGCAAATTTCAAAGTCTGTTCGTAGTTATCATAAATTATATACACATCGAATTGGCCTGAATATAAGTTGCACCTTTAATTTCGAAAAAGAGAGAAACTTAATTAAAAATAATTTGTCAAGTTGCCCATTTACAAAAGCTTTTCAAAATGTGATTTACCCTTTACCACTTTTTTTTTGTAGTACACTGTAGATAAATTACACACCAAAACAAAGCTTTCAGTTGCAGTTTTCATGTAAGACACTCTTAACTTCACTAACATTCATTGTTTTGTCACTGTCAGTATTTTTGTCACTCTCCTCCCAAAGTACAGTGCCGTCGCTACAATCCCGGGCATTGCATGTGCAGCATTTGTTGAACCGTACCTTTAAAAAGCACATCTGTTAGATGAATAACTGTGAGTTTGAAATTTGCAACGTAACTGTACGGAATTCCAAAATTTTCTCTCAATGTTGTGCTTCATTGGTGAAGAATAAATTATATTCTTTAGTTAGAGAAAAACTGTGCCTGTCCCATTGTCTAAAATAGTGAAACTGTGAGAATGGTAATACAGAGGGGTCCAGAAAAATGTAGACTCTCTTTGATAGTCAATATTGATGGAACAAAATGGCATAGTGTCAAAATTCTTGCATGGGAGGAAGACCATTTTGTGTGACACCTGTTAGCAGCCAAGCAACATCAATGTTGCTGAATTGTTGACTGAAGTACAGCTGTCAGTGTTGCCAGTGTGGTAGCTGCACAGGATGTCTTGATGGTTTCTCATATCTCATTCAGTGTAGCTGGGTTCTGTTGGTAAACTTTGTTTGTCGAGGTCCCCCATTGGTAGAAGTCGAGAATTGTAAGGTCCCGTGACCTTGGTGGGCACTTGACAGCTCCTCTTCGACTTATCCGTCGTCCAGGTAGATTTTCATCTAAGTAGAATCTGATATCTCTGTGGTGGTGAGGCGGAGTACAGTCTTGTAGGTAAAAATCTTTAGTTTCCAAACACCTCTTGGATGGCTAATAAAATCAATGTTTGCAGCATATGATACACCTCACCAGTTATGTACCTTCAAAGAAGAATGGGTCAGAGAAACAATACTATGACGGACCACACCACACATTAACACCATGTGAAGTAACATGTTTGTCCATGTGAACATGAGGATTTTCAGCAGCCCAATACACACAGCTATGACAGTTTACATTACCATTCAGGTTGAATTGTGCCTCATTAAGCCAGATAACCTTCCCTGCAAACCATCATCTTCGTGAAGCATGCCTTCAGACCACTCGTAGTGCTCCATCCTTCGATTCGGGTTGTCCTCATTCATAGTGTGAAATAATCTTGGAATGTACACTTTCCACTTTGCAGTCTTCAGAATTTATCATGCACTTGATCAGCTTACCCCACTTCCCCATACATCCTGCTTCATAGATTTTTGAGATGATCTAGAAAAATGATGCAATACAGCAGTGCTGGAACCTGGAGGTTGATGTTCTTGTTCAGAGGACCTTTCCTTGTGCACATTTTAAACAGCATTGTCGGCTTAAAATTTATACCAAATACAATAAATTGTTGTTTCAGTACAGCCTTGCATTGCTCAAACAATAGTTGTACTTCATTCAGTGCTGCATTGTCATCTGCTGGAAACCCACACGACAAGATCTGTTGGGAAAACAGTGGTTTATGCTACCACTCAAAATTGCAGCCATATAACACTTTGTTCCAAAGGTAATAACAATCAGAAAATGTCTACACTTCTCTGGATCCCTCTGTAGTCACTACCTAAATGGGATAGCAACAAAGAGAATGTTTGCATTGCTACCTCATACACAACAATTGATTTACAAACTGTAGTGATATTTTTGTTTCATTTCAAACTTAAGAAGAAGCACTACAGTTGAGGTTTCTATGATTCATAGAAGTCCCAGTTTTTATGGGGTGTGCTGTATACTCTAATTTTTTTGGACATTTTTTGTAGAAATGGTGTATCTTATATTCAGGCCAGTATGGTACCTGTTTCCATCCTGTTTTAAGTCTTAATTTAAAATATTTATCTTTCTTTTTCCAACACCTTATCAATTTGAGAGAGATATTTAGAACAAAAAATAAGCACTAGCAAGTACGTTAATTTGCTATTGTTAAAACTTTATCTCGTGCATGTTCTCTACAATTTTGATATGACACCACCTGCACTCTTATCTTGTTGCCAGTAAAAAGTGAGTAAGTAGGTCATTAAACTCTCTCTCTCTCTCTCTCTCTCTCTCTCTCTCTCTCTCTCTCTCTCTCTCTCTGTGCCCTCCCCCAGCTGTGTGGTAGTGTCCTCTGTGTTGCTCTATTGTTTCAATTTTTGATGGTCCCGTGCTGTGAAAAGTTGAGGTGAAGTGATAATTCTTAAATAAATAGTGTGTATCAGCTCTTTTCTCCTAGGATCAGGTTGTCATTGCTGTGTTCATTGATGTAAAATGACACTTTTTTAACAGTTCCTAAAAGGTGCACCACTTCATTGACATTTTTGCTCAGGTGTAGAGCATATTGGCCAGACCAATTTACATGTTTCAGCTTTACACTGTATGGTATCCTCTTTTTTAAAGGCCTATTATCTTTCTTGTGTGTGACTTGTCCAGAGATTGAAAATGTTTTATTTTGTAAGTTACCAATCCAGAACAGGTTTCTGTCAATTTAATTCTTCAGGTTTTTCCAGAAGTTTGCTGAAATTCCCGAGTTGTCCTTTGCACAGTCGGACATCATTGTCTTCCTCGCATATTTCGGTGACATTAGTCATTGCTTTTACTAAGTGCTACTTGAGACTGATCATCAGATGGAGCAGGTCTGTAATTTGTTCCCTCTGCCTTCCTGCTTCATCTGCAATCTGCCTTGACAGACACCATCCTCGGGTATCCGTGTTGCGTGATATTCCGAGTGCCATCTACACTCACGGGCACGATCTTTGTGTGTTATGTTTTCAGTCCAAGCTGGCTGGTAGAATTCTGTTTGTGGGCTGTCCCCGTTTGGGGACAAGGATCAGCAGGGCATGAAACCCTAATCTTTCATCTTTCAGTTAACTCAAATGTCGAGTGTCACTTTTTTCATGTACTGTGGTTACAAATATAAGAAAATACAAAATGAAAATTTCTCAACATAGTCATGTTTCTTTTCAGTATGTTTCTCAGATCAGTACACTGCAATGTAAATATTCCATTAAAAGAATATATTTTTGATTGTTTCTTCAGTCAAAGATGCATTGCCTTCTTGACTTAACAATCAATGTCAAATCATTGTCCCTCAAACAATCCTGCAGGGGTTTGACAACGTGAGACCATGGCTTTATGGAGCATCACCTAGAATTAGCTGCCGTCTTTTCTGACATCATTTGAAATCAATGCTATCATCACTGTTTCTTTTGCTTAGGGTTTTGAGTCTAGGAATGATGCAAACAATCAGCAGTTTATTTCTTTCTTACGTGATCTTGTTTTCTCCTCCCTAGCCCCCTTTCTTCTTTCATTTGGTAGCCTCGAGCAAATTGAATATTCCTGCTTTTGTTTGTATTTATTAATCTGTTTGTGCCCCTAATTCTTAAAAGACTTCATTATGACACTAATACTCTGAAGCAGCAAATTTGGGGAAAAAGAGCTGCATTCATTTATGCTGTTGTAAAATGGAGGAATTGGTTGTAGTTGGAAAAAAAATCTGCCTTTTACAGCTGCTGATTTTTGTCCTACATACGAGTCCTCCAAGCTACTGATGATCTGACCAATGTACGACATGCCAAAATGCTACGGCTGCATGGGGAGATACAATTAAATCCCATCCCCCCCCCCCCCTCTCTCTCTCTCTCTCTCTCTCTCTCTCTCTCTCTCTCTCAAAGATCGGCACATTCAGGAATCTAACACAGAAAGAATTTAATCACGGTTTCTTTTTCATCTCTATCATACAATGTAGTCCAATTTTTTGCTAATACAGAAATAACATTTTGTGATTTATGTTGTGTACTCTTCAAAAGATCTAATGATGTCCTCATTCCTTTCTTATAAACAAAACAAGAAAAAACTGACAATAATTGTCATTAAAATAAAACACAGAACAGTGTCTCCATAGCATCAATGAGAACATCCTTTCAGCACCTTTGACCCAGGCAGTGAACACAGCAGCGGTCAGTCTATGACTTGCAGCAGGTGAATCCCAGTCAGCTGCATTGTTCATGCACCCCACATAAGTAATAATAAACAAAATCTAACAATACACATAACCAAGGCTTGATTTGTGACAGTATACCGCTGATGACGAAAAAAATTGGACCCAAAGATTTTGAGATGTGGTACAATAGAACTTTTGCTCTAGCTGAAGCGGTAAGATGCAAATGTTGTATTCACACTTTTAAAAAGCTCAGAAAAGTGTTATAACTTTTTCAGAAGTCTAAATCAAACTACGGAAACTCTCGGTAGGAACTTAGAAATATAGGAAATGATAGAGTGCTACTTACCATAAATACATGTTAAGAAGTCTATTTTTTTTCTTTTAACAAATCTAGCACTGCATATTACTGCCAAATTAGTCATTACCTGTGATTGCCCCAGTGGCAGAAGTATGTATAATAATGTCAAAACGTTTGTGACACTACACACTAGGAGAAGCTCAAGTTTCAGATACACATTGATTGCGTTCTTGATGATGCTATCCACATGTTCATCCACACTCTGCAAACCACTATGAAGAGTATGACAGAGGGTACATCTCACTGTACCAGATATTAAAGCTTGTTCATGTTTCAAGACCATTTAAATCTTTCTCTGTATGCTGTAATTAATCTAATATTGTCCTCATGGTTCCT
The DNA here is from genome assembly GCF_023864345.2 of Schistocerca serialis cubense. Lineage (NCBI taxonomy): Eukaryota > Metazoa > Arthropoda > Insecta > Orthoptera > Acrididae > Schistocerca > Schistocerca serialis. The sequence continues at coordinate 20,944,973 of NC_064643.1, read as the reverse complement.
ATGGGAGCAATAGTTACAAGGTTGTAGCATATTCCTAGAGTCGTCTTTTGGTAAGCATACTTTCTTAGGATAGTGTACATCTTATCCTGAAGCGTCTGCCAATTCAGTTATTTCAGCATCTCTGTGACACTCTCCCTTGGGTCAAACAAACCTGTGACCATTTGATCTGCCCTTCTCTGCATGCGTTCAATTCCCCATTAATCCATTTTGATACAGGTCCCACACATTTAAGCAATATTCTAGGATGGATCATACAAACGATTTGTAGAATGACTGCATTTCTATGGTATTCTACAAAAAAAAATCTCACTCTTTCGCCTGCCTTACCCCTGAGTAGGCCCATATGACTGTTCATTTCATATCCCTACAAAGTGCTTCACCCAGGTAATTGTACGAATAGACTTAATCCAAGCAAGACACCCTGATACTGTAGTCATACCACACTGCGTTTTCTTCACTTTGCAAAATGCACGATTTTACATGTCTGAACATTTAAAAGAAAGTTTGAAATTATCAAGATCTGACGAATGTTTGTACAATTTCTTTCAGACTGTGCTTTATTCTAGATAAATGCACTATCTGTGAAAAGAGTGCTTTACTATTAATATTGTCTGCAAAGTCATTAATGTACATGAGCAGCAATGGTCACAACATAACTCTCTATGACACATCTGAGGTTACTTCTACATCAGATGATGACTCCCCAGCCAAGATAACATGCAAGTCATTCCTACCAAAATATCCTCAATTCCAGTGACAAATTTCACTCGATACCCCTCACAGTAGCAATTTTGATAATAAGCATCAATCTGGCACTAAGTCAAAAGCTGTTCAGAAATCGAGAAATACTGCCTGCACCAGTCGAGCCAGGAAGACGAAAGTTTGAAGGTCAGGTTGACAAAACAGATTTTTAATACTCTTGGTAACAACCTTTAAGTTTCTGACGTAGTTCAGGGGAATGACAAAGGGATCTTTGACAGGCTGGATTAAATCTAGGCGGCGTCTCAGACCGACCAGAGTTACAACTTTAAAGGCTTCTACGCTGAGCAAATACAACGGGCTGTTGGAGGAAGAATGCAAAGGCAGCTTCTAGTAATGTGCAATTGCTATTCTGCATGGTCTTTAATGGCCATTATCAAATTTTAAAAAATTAAGAATAACAATAACACAGTACACAACAGGAAGGGTACAGCAGACTTTCCCTGATTGTTCCTTACATTATCTTTCCTTGATTTTTTTTTTTTTTAATGATAATGTTTCTAAGTCTTTCCTGGTTTCCATTGAAAGGTTTGGATTGTTTCAAAGATTAATTTACACATTTTTTAATATTTTAATGTATTCTAGGACAGGAACTCAAAGAGCACAAGTATAAAAAAACTGCATGTAGGACATTCATGTAAAGCTTCCCATTTTTAACTGCAAGGTAATGGCAGTCTATTTTGTTACAAGAAAATGAATCGGGACTTAGTTCTCCAGAGCTGATACTATTATAAGGAGTTGTGATGGAAGAACATGAGTTCCAAACAATGGATGCCTTGGATCTGTTTGCTGCTGCTTCTTTTTAATCTCTGCTGCTAATCCCATGAGTAAAAGATCTCTACCAATGGAAAAGTAGATTTGAATGACATCAAGTTTCTTCTCTTGTCAATAGTTGTTTCTACTGAAGAGAAATGAGTCTGGTCATCTTTGTCCATTTGCAGTAATTCAAAGGTGTCGTGGCACCTGACATGTATGCTTGAAAATAACAAACGATCAATATTGTAATTAACTAAAGTATTGACAGCAGTAAGCTGTATTTATCACATCCAAAAAGTTTGTAAAAGCTGTGGACCCTTGTTTTATCATGTCAATCCATTTGTGCCAATGGCTAACAGAGTACCATTCACCATCATGTCAAGTGGCAATAACAGTTTGCTTGCATCATAAATATTGAGTGTCAAAAGATAATTCCAACAATATGAAATAGGACAGATTGCTACTCACCAGTTAGAGCAGGCAATGGGCAGCAGACAAGCATACTGAAAAAAAACTGTCAGATACTATATACTCAAAAAAACACTTAGGTACTGAAGGAATTATCCAAATACCAAATAGGGCTGAAATCAGTAAATGTGACATACATGTGAAGACAGAAAAATAATTACAGTTTCAGAAAAAACTGGATGATTTATTCAAGAGAAAGAGCATCACAAATTGGATGAGATGGTCCACCTCTGGCCCTTATACAAGCTTGGCTCTGGCTGATAGAGTTGTTGGATGTCCAACAGAGGGACATCATGCCAAATTCTATTCAAATGTCACGGTAGATAGTCAAAATCCTGAGGTAGTCTAACGGCCCTGCCCATAATGCTCCTTACATTCTCAATTGGGGAGAGATCCAGCAACTTTGCTGGCCAAGCTAGGGTTTGGCAAGCACGAGGACAAGCTGTGTGCGGACAGGCATTATCTTGCTGAAATGTAAGCAATGTATGGCTTGCCAAGAAGGGAAACAAAATAGGATGTACAGTATTGTCAACAGACGACTATGCTGTAGGGGGGGCATCCATGTCACCCCTACAGCATAGTCGTCTGTTGACCAAAAGGGATCTGTTATGAAAAGAAATCGCACCCCAGATCATCAGTCCTGGTAGTTGGACCGTATGGGATGTGACATTCACGGTGGCATCCCACCGTCTGGGGCGTCTTCAGACACATATGTGCTGATCATTGGGGCTCAGTTCATAGTGGGATTCATCACTGAAGCCAATTATATTCCAGTCAATGCAATTCCAGACCAGGGACGTGCCTGGGGGCACACCAGATAGCAGTGCGATACCAACCTGGCTGCTGGCTGCCATACAGCCAAACGAGGACTGATGGTCTACTGTGCCATTTCTTTTCATAACAGGACCCCTTTGGTTGTCATCTGTGTCACCATTACAACACAGACATCTGTTGACGATATTATAAACCCCATTTTGTTTCTCTTCATGACAAGCCATCATTTGCTTACATTTCAGCAAGATAATGCCTGCCCACACACAATTCGTCTTCATACTTACCACACCTTATCTTTGCCAGCAAGGTCACGGGATCTCTCCCCAACTGAGTATGTCTGGGGCATTATGGGCAGGGCCACCCAACCAGCTCATGATTTAGACAATACAATGCACCACTTGGATAGAATTTGGCTTGATGTCCCTCAGTAGGACATCCAACAAATCTATCAATGCCAAGCTTACTCAAGAGTCAGAGGTGAACCAACTTGCTCAATTTGTGAAGCTCTTTATCTTGAATTAATCAATCAATTTTTCTGACATTGTAATTTTTTTTTTGTCTGTGCACGTACATCACATCTACATATTTCCATCCCACACAGATAATTCTTTCACGCTGCATAATGTTTATTTTTATCTTACGAGTGTAATCTAATGGACAGAGCCCACCTCAGCATAGGGAGTCTCTGCTGGTTGGGAGTGTGGAAGTGGACAGACAGAGAGAAGTGTACTAGGGGGACAGTAACAGTGTGTGAGATTGGAATGGGAGCAGGGGAGGGCATTGAGGTGTGGGGCCACAGGAACGAAACCTAGAAACTTATCTGCGGCATATTCTTCACTCCTGTAAACCCCGTTACCTAAACCTTTGCTAGTCTCTCTGTCTCACATATCTAGGCCTTTACCTGCTCCCACCCCAGCCTCACACCACCACACCTGCTTGATGAGGGCTGTCCCATACTTTCTAATATCTAAAAATCTTCCTTCAATGTGCCAGTCTGCCACTCAGTGTCTCCTCTAGGTGGGGAGCAGAAAGCTATCCTGTTTCATATTATTGTTATTCCATCCCAGTTTTCCCAATGTTTAAAAATTAATTTTACGCTTGCCGTAAAGTATTACACAAACACTAAGTGGTGAGTGAAAATCTCATTCTGGAAACTAAGTGGTTATTTTTTTTCTGATATTCAAATTATATTATACTCTCATTTTTGTCCCTTTACCTAATCAACTTTGCAGTGTGACATTTCTGACGAAAGTACGAGTTATTCAGAAAGTAGGTAAAAAGTAGTGAATTCTTCCTTTGAATCACTCTCACTTTGTCTCAGGCGCGAGCAAATGTGTGTACCCGTATATGCATTTAGCTGTATCAAATTATCTTCCCCAACACACAAAATGGGGGTCATTATTCAATTTATCTTGAAAGTATGTGTGAAACGCACTTTCCACAAAAAGGCTCAGATGCATAACTCTCAAAATATGTGTTTGCACAATAGGTCTGGAATTTTTAAAGACAAGGCGAAGAAACCATTGGATTGTATAATTTTTTTATTAATCACAAAGAACCAACATGATTCAAAGACATCAACAACAGCAATGGACGTTCAAGTAAAAATGGAAATGTCGTGTGGCTAGGGCCTCCCGTCGGGTAGACCGTTCGCCTGGTGCAGGTCTTTCGATTTGACGCCACTTCGGTGACCTGCGCGTCGAGATGTTCAAGTGAATTGTCTGCCTCCAATTCTGATCACAGAGAAACACTCCAATAGGAAAGAGGGCACAACATCCTGCTCCATTTTCAAAAGCTGCAATGTCAAATATTACAACCTGTAACAAAAAAAGGTCATGTGATGATTATTGTTTACATACCGATTACAGTAACAGAGGCATATATGATCTAATAGGAAGGGGGAACAGAAGGGCAGGACATGGGGAACAATGAACAGATGAGATGTGAAACCATGGTAAGTTAATAGTGGTGATAATACCAGTTAATTACATGTGTGGGAAAAGCAACCACTCTTGCAACTCAGAGCTACTCTTGTTTCTGCAACTGATCTTCCGTTCTTTCACTGTTCCTATTTTTCTCATATTAATAATTCTAGTTATAGAAGGTTTTCTAACTAAAAGCTTATTAGCATTTTGTAATGAAACCGATAAACAATACAGTCTCATTCTCTAATGGAAGAACACAGTACATCGCGTTCGTAAATAACTTGATCCAACAAAACTTTTTATATGAGTATCTGGACATTCATTACATGACATTTAATTTTAAGTATCAATACAAACACTTACATAAAACATTATTTACACTCAAAACCCATTATTCAAAACTAATGTCCATATGTGTAACTGTTTACAGCAGCAATTATTAATATAGTTACTATTGCTAGCTTTAATATGGATTGTTAAAAAGTTTAGAAATGTTAACTAAAAAATGAACTGTAAGCAAAATCTTTTCTGTTAAAAAGTTAATGTTGAAACCACTGGAGAAACATTATAATGTATTATTGTAGTCATCATGTACACTGAAAAAAAAAAAAAAAAAAAAAAAAAAAAAAAAAATTTGCAACACCAAAAAGTAATTAACGTAGAGTAATGAAATTTCAGGAACATATATGTCTAAGTAACTTATTTAAGTGATTAATGTTGCAAGATCACACGATAATATAAGTGCGAGATACACCATTGCAAATGTGATACACTAATACATTGAAATCCAGTGTAACTGCCCAAATGTAAGCATGCAAACATGCATGCATTGTGCTGGATATGAGTTTGTGGGATGAAGTTCCATGCCTGTTTCACATTGTCATCGAAACAGGGATGGTTAATGCTGTTATTGGGAGACACTGGAGTTGTTCGATGATGTCCCGTGTGCACTGAATTGGAGCCAGACCTGGTGATCAAACAGGTCAAGGCAACATGTTGACATACTGTAGAGTATACACCCATGCCTCCATCTTTGCTACCCTCCCTGTTTACCTCTACCCTGTTGCTTCATAACCTGGGTTGTGAGTAACTGAATCCACTTTCTCTTCTTCCCCTTCTTTCCCCTCTCTCCTCCCTGATGAAGGAACAAAGTTCCAAAAGCTAGGATACGTAAATTTTCTGTTATGTTTTGTGTATCTATTGGCTGTACTGGCCAGCCCCTCTATCTCTTTGTTAGTATTTGTTTCACGTCTTTATATGAGACTTTCCATCATCACAATAATGTTAGTTTATAATTTATGGACAGCCTAATCCATTATTTCCTGTCAAGGTTTGAAACTTTAGTAAATCATAATTTTTGTCTTGGTAAAATAAAGGTGATTAGATGTTTCCCTCATGCACATGTAAGGGACTGTCAGTTCACATCTACGTTTGTAATCTGCAATCCACCAGGAGGTGCATGGTACAGGGTAAGTCCCATTGTACCAGTTATCAGGGTTTCTTGCTGTTTCATTCATGTATGGAGCGTGGAAGAATGATTGTCTGAATCTGTCTGAATGCCTCTGTGTGAGCAGTAATCATCCTAATCTTATCTTCACGACCCCTGTGAGAGCAATATGTGGGGGGGGGGAGGGGGGGGGGGGGGTTGTGGTATATCCCTAGAGTAATCATTTAAAGACAGTTCTTGAAACTTTGCTAATACACTTTCTTGGGATAGTTTACACCTGTCTTCAACAGTCTGCCATTTCAGTTCCTTCAGTATCTCTGTGACACTCTCCCATGGATTAAGCAAACCTGTGACCATGCTGCCTTTCTTTGTATACATTCAATGTCTCCTGCTAGTCTTATCTGGTACAAGTCCCACACACTTTAGCAATAGTCTAGGGTTGGGGTTGGGGGGGGGGGGGGGGGAGGGGGGGAGTCGCACGAATGACTTATAAGCATCTCTTTAGTAGACTGATTGCACTTCCCCATTATTATACCAATAAACCAAGGTCTACAACCTGCTTTACCCACAACTGAACCTATGTGATCATGCCATTTCATATTCCTACAAAGTGTTACACACAGGTATTTGTACGAGTTGGCAGATTCCGACAGTGACTCACCAATATTATAGTCACAGGATACTAAGTTTATACATTTCTAAACATTCAGAGCAAGTTGCCAATCACTGCACTATGTTGAAATCTCATCAAGATCTGACTGAATATTTATGCAGCTTCTCTGAAATAGCACTTCATTACAGATAACTGCATCATCTGCAAAAATCCTGATTTACAGCAAGGTCATTAATGGACAAGAACTGCAAGGGCCCCAACACACTTCCCTGGGGCACACCTGAAGTTACTTCTACATCTGATGATGACTCTCCATCCAAGGTAACATGCTGTGTCCTTCCTATCAAAAAGTCCTCAATCCAGTTATGAATTTCACTTGATACCCCATATGATCGTACTTTTCACAGTCAGTGTAGGTGTGGAACAGAGTCAAATACTGTTAGGAAATCAAAAAACACTATCTACCTGTTGCCTTGATCCAACGCTTTCAGCAAGTTATGTGAGAAACGTGAGAGTTGGATTTCATATCATCTATGTTTTTGAAAACCATGCTGGTTGATATTGAGAAGGTAGTTCCGTTCGAGATACCTCATTATGTTTGAGCTCAAAATATTTTCTAAGAATCTACAACAAATCGATGTCAAGGCTACTGGATGGTAGTTTTGTCACTCCTACAACCCTTCTTGTAGACGGGTGTGATCTGTAACTTTTTCCAAAAACTGGGTAAGGTTTTTTGGATAGATTACAGTGAGAAGAGAGGATAACTCAGCCACAAATTCAATATAGAATCTGACTGCGATTCCATCGGGGTCTGGAGCTTTGTTTAATGATTTCAACTGTTTCTCAACACAACTGACACTAATACCTATTTCGTTCATTTTTTCAGTGTACGAGGATTGAATTGGAGCAGTTCTCCTGGGTTTTTATTTGCAAAGGAACATTTGAAAATCGAGTTCAGAATTTCAGCTTTTACTTTGCTACCCTCAATTTCAGTTCCTGTCTCACTTGCTAGGGACTGGACACTAACTTTTGTGCCACTAACAGCCCTTACATACGACCAGAATTTATTTGGATTTTGTGAAATGTCATTTGACAATATTCTGCTACAGTAGCCATTGAAGGCTTCATGCATTGCTCTCTTGACAGCCAAACATGTTTCATCCAGCGTCTCTCAATCTATAATCCTACACTTTGTTTTACACCTATTACGCAGTAATCTCTGTTCTTTTAGACGTTTTCTTTACAGTGACTGTATACCACGGAGGTTCCATCCCATTATGAACTGTTGTACTAGGAACCTATCTACTCAGTGTGTGGTCAACTGTTCTTTTCAAGTAGAGGAAGAGCACCTCTACATGCTCCTGACCTGTGCTGAAAGTTTCAAGTTCCTCACTGAGATAAGATATTACTAATTTCTACTTAGTTAACTGAACGCATAATAAGAGGATCCTCACGACACAGTAAATAACTGTGCGTCAGTCGGGTGTGGCCAATGTGGAGCCGACAAACGACGACTGAGTCCCTGCGGGTGGCTCGCAGGGATGACCGCCAAACAGTCGTCATCTCCTTGATACGACGGAGTTTGTTTGGCACGGGCAGGTTGCGCCATTCAGTGTCCCAGAATTCGAAAACTTTGCGGCGTAATAGTGCCCGCGAATCAGTCGCCGGGAGGCCAATCTCCAGAGGTGATTTACTGATGGCCTCTTTCACCAGGCGGTCAACATTCTCATTGCCGGGGATCCCAACATGGCCTGGGGTCCACACAAAGACCACAGAGCGGCCGTTACGTGCAAGAGTATGCAGGGACTCATGGACAGCCATCACCAGACGAGAACGAGGGAAATACTGGTCGAGAGCTCGTAAACTGCTCAGGGAATTGCTACAGATAACAAAGGACTCACCTGAGCAGAAGCGGATATACTCTAGGGCACAAAAGATGGCGACCAGCTCAGCTGTGTAAACGCTGCAGCCATCCAGCAAGGAACGTTGTTCAGAATAGTCCCCTAGAGTAAGCGCATATCCGACACGACCAGCAACCATCGAACCGTCAGTGTATACAATGCCAGAGCCCTGATACGTGGCCAAGATGGAATAAAAACGGCAGCGGAAGGCCTCTGGAGGGACGGAGTCCTTCGGGCCCTGTGCCAAGTCGAGCCGAAGGCAAGGGTGAGGAACACACAATGGGGGTGTCCGCAAAGTGGCCCGGAAAGGAGGTGGAACTGTAAAAACCCTAAGCCCAGAGAGAAGCTCTTTGACACGGACCGCGATCGTACAACCTGACCGGGGCCGACGTTCAGGAAGATGGACGACCGATTGTGGGAACAGGAGACGATAGTTTGGATGCCCAGGCAAGCTAAAAACATGGGCAGCATAAGCGGCCAGTAAATGTTGGAGCCTCAATCGCAGTGGAGGGACACCTGCCTCCACAAGTATACTGTCCACAGGGCTGGTGCGGAATGCTCCTGTCACCTGTCGAACCCCACAGTGGTGAACGGGGTGCAGCAGTTGCAATGCTGAGGGCGACGCTGAGCCATACGCCACACTCCCATAATCAAGCCGGGACAGCACAAGGGCTTTGTAGAGCTGCAGCAGCGTATTACGATTGGCACCCCAAGTTGTGTTGCTGAGGCAGCGAAGGGCATTCAGATGCTGCCAGCACTGACGCTTGAGCTGATGAATATGTCGAAGCCAAGTAAGCCGGGCATCGAACAGCAATCCCAGAAAACGGTAAGTGTCAACAACCCTGAGAATGGCATCCTGAAGATAGAGCTCAGGGTGGGGATGGACAGTTCGGCACTGACAAAAGTGCATAAAAAAAGTCTTTGCAGGAGAAAATTGAAACCCATGAGATAGGGCCCATGCCTGCGCCTTGCGTATGGCTCCCTGCAACCCACGTTCTGCAACACTAATGGTGGAGGAGCTGAACAAGATGCAGAAATCTTCAGCATATAACGTGGGTGAGACAGACGACCCAACTGCTGCTGCAAGGCCATTTATGGCCACAAGGAAAAGGGGCACACTCAGTACTGAGCCCTGTGGAACGCCGTTCTCCTGGATATGAAGTGAACTATGGGATGTGCCAATTAAAACGCGGAATGTCCGAACAGATAAAAAATTCTGAATAAAAATGGGGAGAGAGCCCCGGAGACCCCATCCGTGCAACGTGGCGAGTATATGGTGCCGCCACGTCGTGTCATATGCTCTGGAGAGGTCAAAAAAGCGGGAGACAAGGTGTTGGTGCCTGGAAAAAGCAGTGCGGATTGCAGACTCAAGAAAGACCAAAGTATAGGCGGTGGAACGGCCCTGACGGAAGCCGCTCTGGCACTGAGCCAGAAGACCCCGAGACTCGAGCAGCCAACACAGCCGTCGACTCACCATACGTTCCAGTAGCTTGCACAGAGTATTTGTCAAGCTGATGGGTCGATAGCTATCCACAGTAAGCGGGTCCTTACCAGGCTTCAGCACCGGAATGATGGTACTTTCTCGCCACTGCGACGGAAAGACACCATCGCCTCATATGCGGTTGAAGATGGCAAGAACACATCGCTGACAGACCGGGGACAGGTGTTTGAGCATCTGATTGTTGATGCCATCTGGCCCAGAGGTCGTATCGGGGCACTGTGCCAGGGCGCTTTGGAGTTCCCACAAACTAAATGGGGCGTTATACGTCTCAGGGTGGCGAGAAGCAAAAGAAAGCCGTTTGCCTTCCTCCTGGCGTTTAAGCGCGCGAAACGCAGGCGGGTAATTCCCCGACGCAGAGGCCCGAACATAGTGCTGTGTGAAATGCTCGGCGATTGCATCCGCATCGGTGGATACCGCCCCGTTGATGGTAAGCCCTGGGACACCTGTAGAGTGCTGCACTCCAAAGATGCGCCGAATCTTCATCCACACCTGGGAGGGTGAAGTACGGGAACCAATGGTGGAAACGTACCTCTCCCAGCGCTCCTGTTTCCGCCTCTTGATGAGCCGCCGTGCCTGAGCACGGAGACATTTGAAGAAAATGAGGTTCTCCAAAGACGGGTGCCACTTATGTCGCTGAAGAGCCCGCCGACGTTCTTTAATGGATTCAGCGACCTCCGGAGACCACCAAGGCACTGCCTTTCGCCGGGGGCACCCTAACGAACGAGGAATGGTACGTTCTGCAGCGGAAACAATCGCTGCAGTCAGTGTCTCAACCGCCACATCGATGGTACTGTGGGGGAGAGATGCAACAGTGGCAGCAGAGGAGAATGTTTCCCAGTTTGCCTTGCTAAATGCCCACCTAGGCAGGCGTTCATGGGATCGACGCTGGCGTAGTGAAAGGAAGATGGGAAAATGGTCACTACCACACAAGTCATCATGGACTCTCCAGTGGACCGATGGTAAAAGCCCTGGGCTGCACAACAACAGATCTATGGCCGAGAACGTGCCATGCGCCACACTGAAATGCGTGGCAGCGCCAGTGTTTAAGAGGCAGAGATCAAGTTGGGAGATGAGATTCTCGACATCTCTGCCTTGGCCAGTAATCTTCGATCCACCCCACAGGGGATTGTGGGCGTTAAAATCCCCAAGGAGAAGAAAAGGCGTGGCAAGTTGGGCGACAAGTGCAGCCAATTCGGTCAGGGAGACTGTACCACCTGGAGGGAGATAGACACTGCAGACGTTTATGTCCTGGGTAGTCCTTATGCGGACAGCCACAGCTTCCAAAGATGTTTGAAGGGGCACAGTAGCACTATATACAGAGGTAAGGACATACACGCAGGCTCCACCTGACACACTATTTTAAGTGCTTCGGTTGCAGTAATAACCCCTGTATCCACGGAGGACAGGGGTCCGCATTGCCGGGAACCAGGTTTCCTGAAGAGCAATGCATAAAGCAGGTGTCAAGCTTACAAGCTGACGCAGCTCAGGTAGATGGCTAAAATAACCGCCACAATTCCACTGGAGGATTGTACAAAGCGTGTCCTGTAGAGGCATTCAGGCACTGAAAAGGCAAATTACTGGGCAGGGTCACATGCTGCCACCGACTGAGTGACGGACGTCGCTACGGCCATCGTTTCTGAGGAGACGGAGATTTTTGTCATTTATTTTACGTAGCCCACCCATGATCTACAATCAGGTCTTCTTTTTTATGTTGTATTTTTTATGATAATGTTGAAACATAGATGATTGTTATGCATCTTTGCAGCACCTAAACTTGAATATTGTACTTAAAAATGTTATTTGTTGTCTTTTTTAAATTAAATTGTTATGTTAAAGAAGTGAATTAAATGATTGTTGCCTGTGACATAATTTTGTAGCAGCTAAAATTAAATGCTGGTCTTCAATATTTTAATTGTTATAGTTTGGGGTATGATTGTTGTAATTAGAAAATGAATATGTGCCTTGTGCACTATGTTGTTACAGTAATTTGGAGTTTATTTTGTACATCATCTGGTGTAAATTATAAGAATTTAAGCAAAAACTTCTGTCTCTCAACAGATTTCTTAATAACACTATTCCAGTAACTGGATATGCATATTGAAATATTTGTGTTGTATATTAGATTCTATGACCTGTACCGAGGCAATATTTTGCGGTTGCAAATTTTCTTGACTATTATTGTGTGTGTGTGTGTGTGTGTGTGTGTGTGTGTGTGTGTGTGTTGCTTATGCCCTACATACGAGTCCTCCAAGGTTCTTATGATCTGACCAATGTACGACATGCCAAAATGCTACAGCTGCATGGGGAGATACAATTAAATCCCATCCCCCCTCTCTCTCTCTCTCTCTCTCTCTCTGTCTCTCTCCCTCTCTCTCTCTCTCTCAAAGATCGGCAGATTCAGGAATCTAACACAGAAAGAATTTAATCACAGTTTCTTTTTCATCTCTATCATACAATGTAGTCCAATTTTTTGCTAATACAGATATAACATTTTGTGATTTATGTTGTGTACTCTTCAAAAGATCTAATGATGTCCTCATTCCTTTCTTATAAACAAAACAAAAAGAAACTGACAATAATTGTCATTAAAGTAAAACACAGAACAGTGTCTCCATAGCATCAATGAGCACATCCTTTCAGCACCTTTGACCCAGGCAGTGAACACAGCAGCAGTCAGTCTATGACTTGCAGCAGGTGAATCCCAGTCAGCTGCATTGCTCATGAACCCCACGTAAATAATAATAAACAAAATCTAACAATACACATAACCAAGTCTTGATTTGTGACAGTATACCGCTGATGACGAAAAAAATTAGACCCAAAGATTTTGAGATGTGGTACAATAGAACTTTTGCTCTAGTTGAAGCGGTAAGACACAAATGTTGTATTCACACTTTTAAAAAGCTCAGAAAAGTGTTATAACTTTTTCAGAAGTCTAAATCAAACTATGGAAACTCTCGGTAGGAACTTAGAAATATAGGAAATGATAGAGTGCTACTTACCATAAATACATGTTAAGAAGTCTATTTTTTTTTTCTTTTAACAAATCTAGCACTGCATATTACTGCCAAATTAGTCATTACCTATGATTGCCCCAGTGGCAGAAGTATGTATAATAATGTCAAAACGTTTGTGACACTACACACTAGGACAAGCTCAAGTTTCAGATACACGTTGATTGCGTTCTGGATGATGCTATCTACATGTTCATCCACACTCTGCAAACCACTATGAAGAGTATGACAGAGGGTACATCTCACTGTACCAGATATTAAAGCTTGTTCATGTTTCAAGACCATTTAAATCTTTCTCTGCATGCTGTAATTAATCTAATATTGTCCTCACGGTCCCTATGGGAGCAATAGTTACAAGGTTGTAACATATTCTAGAGTCGTCTTTTGGTAAGCATACTTTCTTAGGATAGTGTACATCTTATCTTGAGGCGTCTGCCAATTCAGTTATTTCAGCATCTCTGTGACACTCTCCCTTGGGTCAAACAAACCTGTGACCATTTGATCTGCCCTTCTCTGCATGCGTTCAAATCACCCATTAATCCATTTTGATACAGGTCCCACACTTTTGAGCAATATTCTAGGATGGATTATACAAATGATTTGTAGAATGACTGCATTTCTATGGTATTCTACCAAAAAAAATCTCACTCTTTCGCCTGCCTTACCCCTGAGTGGGCCTATATGACTGTTCCATTTCATATCCCTACAAAGTGCTCCACCCAGGTAATTGTATGAATAGACTTAATCCAAGCAAGACACCCTGATACTGTAGTCATACCACACTGCGTTTTCTTCATTTTGCAAAATGCACGATTTTACATGTCTGAACATTTAAAAGAAAGTTTGAAATTATCAAGATCTGACGAATGTTTGTACAATTTCTTTCAGACTGTGCTTTATTCTAGATAAATGCACTATCTGTGAAAAGAGTGCTTTACTATTAATATTGTCTGCAAAGTCATTAATGTACATGAACATGAACAGCAATGGTCACAACATACCTCTCTATGACACATCTGAGGTTACTTCTACATCAGATGATGACTCCCCAGCCAAGATAACATGCAAGTCATTCCTACCAAAATATCCTCAATTCCAGTGACAAATTTCACTCGATACCCCTCACAGTAGCAATTTTGATAATAAGCATCAATCTGGCACTAAGTCAAAAGCTGTTCAGAAATCGAGAAATACTGCCTGCACCAGTCGAGCCAGGAAGACGAAAGTTTGAAGGTCAGGTTGACAAAACAGATTTTTAATACTCTTGGTAACAACCTTTAAGTTTCTGACGTAGTTCAGGGGAATGACAAAGGGATCTTTGACAGGCTGGATTAAATCTAGGCGGCGTCTCAGACCGACCAGAGTTACAACTTTAAAGGCTTCTACGCTGAGCAAATACAACGGGCTGTTGGAGGAAGAATGCAAAGGCAGCTTCTAGTAATGTGCAATTGCTATTCTGCATGGTCTTTAATGGCCATTATCAAATTTTAAAAAATTAAGAATAACAATAACACAGTACACAACAGGAAGGGTACAGCAGACTTTCCCTGATTGTTCCTTACATTATCTTTCCTTGATTTTTTTTTTTTTTTTAATGATAATGTTTCTAAGTCTTTCCTGGTTTCCATTGAAAGGTTTGGATTGTTTCAAAGATTAATTTACACATTTTTTAATATTTTAATGTATTCTAGGACAGGAACTCAAAGAGCACAAGTATAAAAAAACTGCATGTAGGACATTCATGTAAAGCTTCCCATTTTTAACTGCAAGGTAATGGCAATCTATTTTGTTACAAGAAAATGAATTGGGACTTAGTTCTCCAGAGCTGATACTATTATAAGGAGTTGTGATGGAAGAACATGAGTTCCAAACAATGGATGCCTTGGATCTGTTTGCTGCTGCTTCTTTTTAATCTCTGCTGCTAATCCCATGAGTGAAAAATCTCTACCAATGAAAAAGTAGATTTGAATGACATTAAGTTTCTTCTCCTGTCGATAGTTGTTTCTACTGAAGAGAAATGAGTCTGGTCATCTTTGTCCATTTGCAGTAATTCAAAGGTGTCGTAGCACCTGACATGTACGCTTGAAAATAACAAACGATCAAAAATGTAATTAACAGAAGTATTGACAGCAGTAAGCTGTATTTATCACATTCAAAAAGTTTGTAATAGCTGTGGACCCTTGTTTTATCATGTCAATCCATTTGTGCCAATGGCTAACAGAGTACCATTCACCATCATGTCAAGTGGCAATAACAGTTTGCTTGCATCATAAATATTGAGTGTCAAAAGATAATTCTAACAATATGAAATAGGACAGATTGCTACTCACCAGTTAGAGCAGGCAATGGGCAGCAGACAAGCATACTGAAAAAAAAGAAACTGTCAGATACTATATACTCAAAAAAAACACTTAGGTACTGAAGGAATTATCCAAATACCAAATAGGGCTGAAATCAGTAAATGTGACATACATGTGAAGACAGAAAAATAATTACAGTTTCAGAAAAAACTGGATGATTTATTCAAGAGAAAGAACATCACAAATTGGATGAGATGGTCCACCTCTGGCCCTTATACAAGCTTGGCTCTGGCTGATAGAGTTGTTGGATGTCCAACAGAGGGACATCATGCCAAATTCTATTCAAATGTCACTGTAGATAGTCAAAATCCCGAGGTGGTCTAACGGCCCTGCCCATAATGCTCCTTACATTCTCAATTGGGGAGAGATCCAGCAACTTTGCTGGCCAAGGTAGGGTTTGGCAAGCATGAGGACAAGCTGTGTGCAGACAGGCATTATCTTGCTGAAATGTAAGCAATGTATGGCTTGCCAAGAAGGGAAACAAAATAGGATGTACAGTATTGTCAACAGACAACTATGCTGTAGGGGTGACATCCATGTCACCCTTACAGCATAGTTGTCTGTTGACCAAAAGGGATCTGTTACGAAAAGAAATCGCACCCCAGATCATCAGTCCTGGTAGTTGGACCGTATGGGATGTGGCATTCACGGTGGTATCCCACCGTCTGGGGCGTCTTCAGACGCATCTGTGATGATCATTGAGGCTCAGTTCATAGTGGGATTCATCACTGAAGCCAATTATATTCCAGTCAATGCAATTCCAGACCAGGGACGTGCCTGGGGACACACCAGATAGCAGTGCGATACCAACCCGGCTGCTGGCTGCCATACAGCCAAACGAGGACTGATGGTCTACTGTGCCATTTCTTTTCATAACAGGACCTCTTTGGTTGTCATCTGTGTCACCATTACAACACAGACATCTGTTGACGATATTATAAACCCCATTTTGTTTCTCGTCATGACAAGCCATCATTTGCTTACATTTCAGCAAGATAATGCCTGCCCACACGCAATTTGTCTTCATACTTGCCACACTTTATCTTCGCCAGCTAGGTCACGGGATCTCTCCCCAACTGAGTATGTCTGCGGCATTATGGGCAGGGCCACCCAACCAGCTCATGATTTAGACAATACAATGTGCCACTTGGATAGAATTTGGCTTGATGTCCCTCAGTAGGACATCCAACAAATCTATCAATGCCAAAGTTGCTCAAGAGTCAGAGGTGGACCAACTTGCTCAATTTGTGAAGCTCTTTCTCTTGAATAAATCATTCAATTTTTCTGACATTGTAATTTTTATTTTATTTTATTTTATTTTTTTTTTTTTTTTTGTCTGTGCACGTACATCACATCTACATATTTCCATCCCACACAGATAATTCTTTCATGCTGCATAATGTTTATTTTCATCTTACGAGTGTAATCTAATGGACAGAGCCCACCTCAGCATAGGGAGTCTCTGCTGGTTGGGAGTGTGGAGGTGGACAGACAGAGAGAAGTGTACTAGGGGGACGTAATAGTGTGTGAGGTTGGAATGGGAGCAGGGGAGGGCATTGAGGTGTGGGGCCACAGGAACGAAGCCTAGAAACTCTAGCTGCGACATATTCTTCACTCCTGTAAACCCCGTTACCTAAACCTTTGCTAGTCTCTCTGTCTCACATATCTAGGCCTTTACCTGCTCCCACCCCGGCCTCACACCACCACACCTGCTAGATGAGGACTGTCCCATACTTTCTAATATCTAAAAATCTTCCTTCAATGTGCCAGTCTGCCACTCAGTGTCTCCTCTAGGTGGGGAGCAGAAAGCTATCCTATTCCATATTATTGTTATTCCATCCCAGATATCCCAATGCTTAAAAATTAATTTTAGGCTTGCCGTAAAGTATTACACAAACACTAATTGGTTATTTTTTCTGATATTCAAATTATATTTTGCTCTCATTTTTGTCCCTTTATCTAATCAACTTTGCATTGTGACATTTCTGACGAAAGTACGAGTTATTCAGAAATTAGGTAAAAAGTAGTGAATTCTTCCTTTGAATCACTCTCACTTTGTCTCAGGCACGAGCAAATGTGTGTACCTGTATATGCATTTAGCTGTATCAAATTATCTTCCCCAACACACAAAATGGGGGTCATTATTCAATTTATCTTGAAAGTATGTGTGAAATGCACTTTCCACAAAAATGCTCAGATGCATAACTCTCAAAATATGTGTTTGAACAATAGGTCTGGAATTTTTAAAGACAAGGTGAAGAAACCATTGGATTGTATAATTTTTTTATTAATCACAAAGAAACAACATGATTCAAAGACATCAACAACAGCAATGGAAGTTCAAGTGAATTGTCTGCCTCCAATTCTGATCACAGAGAAACACTCCAATAGGAAAGAGGGCACAACATCCTGCTCCATTTTCAAAAGCTGCAATGTCAAATATTACAACCTGTAACAAAAAAAGGTCATGTGATAAATATTGTTTACATATCGATTACAGTAACAGAGGCATATATGGTCTAATAGGAAGGGTGAACACAAGGGCAGGACATGGGGAACAATGAACAGATGAGATGTGAAACCACGGTAAGTTAATAGTGGTGATAATGCCAGTTAATTACATGGGTGGGAAAAGCAACCACTCTTGCAACTCAGAGCTACTCTTGTTTCTGCAACTGATCTTCCGTTCCTTCATTGTTCCTATTTTTCTCATATTAATAATTCTAGTTATAGAAGGTTTTCTAACTAAAAGCTTATTAGCATTTTGTAATGAAACCGATAAACAATACAGTCTCATTCTCTAATGGAAGAACACAGTACATCGCGTTCGTAAATAACTTGATCCAACAAAACAGTGGACATTCATTACATGACATTTAATTTTAAGTATCAATACAAACACTTACATAAAACATTATTTACACTCAAAACCCATTATTCAAAACTGATGTCCATATGTGTAACTGTTTACAGTAGCAATTATTAATATAGTTACTATTGCTAGCTTTAATATGGATTGTTAAAAAGTTTAGAAATGTTAACTTAAAAATGAACTGTAAGCAAAATCTTTTCTGTTAAAAAGTTAATGTTGAAACCACTGGAGAAACATTATAATGTATTATTGTAGTCATCATGTACACTGAAAAAAAAAAAAAAAAAAAAAAAAAAATTTGCAACACCAAAAAGTAATTAACGTAGAGTAATGAAATTTCAGGAACATATATGTCTAAGTAACTTATTTAATATATGTCTGCTTGTGTCTGTATGTGTGGATGGATATGTGCGTGTGTGCGAGTGTATACCTGTCCTTTTTTCCCCCTAAGGTAAGTCTTTCCCCTCCCGGGATTGGAATGACTCCTTACCCTCTCCCTTAAAACCCACTTCCTTTCGTCTTCCCCTCTCCTTCCCTCTTTCCTGATGAGGCAACAGTTTGTTGCGAAAGCTTGAATTTTGTGTGTGTGTTTGTGTTTGTTGGTGTGTCTATCGACCTGCCAGCGCTTTTGTTCGGTAAGTCACCTCATCTTTGTTTTTATATATAACTTATTTAAGTGATTAACATTGCAAGATCACAGGATAATATAAGTGCGAGATACACCATTGCAAATGTGATACACTAATGCATTGAAATCCAGTGTAACTGCCCGAATGTAAGCATGCAAACGTGCATGCATTGTGCTGGTTATGAGTTTGTGGGATGAAGTTCCATGCCTGTTTCACATTGTCATCAAAACAGGGATGGTTAATGCTGTTTTTGGGAGACACTGGAGTTGTTCGATGATGTCCCGTGTGCACTAAATTGGAGCCAGACCTGGTTATCAAACATGTCAAGGCAACATGTTGACATACTGTAGAGTATACACCCATGCCTCCATCTTTGCTACCCTCCCTGTTTACCTCTACCCTGTTGCTTCATAACCTGGGTTGTGAGTAACTGAATCCACTTTCTCTTCTTCCCCTTCTTTCCCCTCTCTCCTCCCTGATGAAGGAACAAAGTTCCAAAAGCTAGGATACGTAAATTTTCTGTTATGTTTTGTGTATCTATTGGCTGTACTGGCCAGCCCCTCTATCTCTTTGTTAGTATTTGTTTCACGTCTTTATATGAGACTTTCCATCATCACAATAATGTTAGTTTATAATTTATGGACAGCCTAATCCATTATTTCCTGTCAAGGTTTGAAACTTTAGTAAATCATAATTTTTGTCTTGGTAAAATAAAGGTGATTAGATGTTTCCCTCATGCACATGTAAGGGACTGTCAGTTCACATCTACGTTTGTAATCTGCAATCCACCAGGAGGTGCATGGTACAGGGTAAGTCCCATTGTACCAGTTATCAGGGTTTCTTGCTGTTTCATTCATGTATGGAGCGTGGAAGAATGATTGTCTGAATCTGTCTGAATGCCTCTGTGTGAGCAGTAATCATCCTAATCTTATCTTCACGACCCCTGTGAGAGCAATATGTGGGGGGGGGGTTGTGGTATATCCCTAGAGTAATCATTTAAAGACAGTTCTTGAAACTCTGCTAATACACTTTCTTGGGATAGTTTACACCTGTCTTCAACAGTCTGCCATTTCAGTTCCTTCAGTATCTCTGTGACACTCTCCCATGGATTAAGCAAACCTGTGACCATGCTGCCTTTCTTTGTATACATTCAATGTCTCCTGCTAGTCTTATCTGGTACAAGTCCCACACACTTTAGCAATAGTCTAGGGTGGTGGTGGGGGGGGGGAGGGGGGGGGGGTCGCACGAATGACTTGTAAGCATCTCTTTAGTAGACTGATTGCACTTCCCCATTATTATACCAATAAACCAAGGTCTACAACCTGCTTTACCCACAACTGAACCTATGTGATCATGCCATTTCATATTCCTACAAAGTGTTACACACAGGTATTTGTACGAGTTGGCAGATTCCGACAGTGACTCACCAATATTATAGTCACAGGATACTAAGTTTATACATTTCTAAACATTCAGAGCAAGTTGCCAATCACTGCACTATGTTGAAATCTCATCAAGATCTGACTGAATATTTATGCAGCTTCTCTGAAATAGCACTTCATTACAGATAACTGCATCATCTGCAAAAATCCTGATTTACAGCAAGGTCATTAATGGACAAGAACTGCAAGGGCCCCAACACACTTCCCTGGGGCACACCTGAAGTTACTTCTACATCTGATGATGACTCTCCATCCAAGGTAACATGCTGTGTCCTTCCTATCAAAAAGTCCTCAATCCAGTTATGAATTTCACTTGATACCCCATATGATCGTACTTTTCACAGTCAGTGTAGGTGTGGAACAGAGTCAAATACTGTTAGGAAATCAAAAAACACTATCTACCTGTTGCCTTGATCCAACGCTTTCAGCAAGTTATGTGAGAAACGTGAGAGTTGGATTTCATATCATCTATGTTTTTGAAAACCATGCTGGTTGATATTGAGAAGGTAGTTCCGTTCGAGATACCTCATTATGTTTGAGCTCAAAATATTTTCTAAGAATCTACAACAAATCGATGTCAAGGCTACTGGATGGTAGTTTTGTCACTCCTACAACCCTTCTTGTAGACGGGTGTGATCTGTAACTTTTTCCAAAAACTGGGTAAGGTTTTTTGGATAGATTACAGTGAGAAGAGAGGATAACTCAGCCACAAATTCAATATAGAATCTGACTGCGATTCCATCGGGGTCTGGAGCTTTGTTTAATGATTTCAACTGTTTCTCAACACAACTGACACTAATACCTATTTTGTTCATTTTTTCAGTGTACGAGGATTGAATTGGAGCAGTTCTCCTGGGTTTTTATTTGCAAAGGAACATTTGAAAATCGAGTTCAGAATTTCAGCTTTTACTTTGCTACCCTCAATTTCAGTTCCTGTCTCACTTGCTAGGGACTGGACACTAACTTTTGTGCCACTAACAGCCCTTACATACGACCAGAATTTATTTGGATTTTGTGAAATGTCATTTGACAATATTCTGCTACAGTAGCCATTGAAGGCTTCATGCATTGCTCTCTTGACAGCCAAACATGTTTCATCCAGCGTCTCTCAATCTATAATCCTACACTTTGTTTTACACCTATTACGCAGTAATCTCTGTTCTTTTAGACGTTTTCTTTACAGTGACTGTATACCACGGAGGTTCCATCCCATTATGAACTGTTGTACTAGGAACCTATCTACTCAGTGTGTGGTCAACTGTTCTTTTCAAGTAGAGGAAGAGCACCTCTACATGCTCCTGACCTGTGCTGAAAGTTTCAAGTTCCTCACTGAGATAAGATATTACTAATTTCTACTTAGTTAACTGAACGCATAATAAGAGGATCCTCACGACACAGTAAATAACTGTGCGTCAGTCGGGTGTGGCCAATGTGGAGCCGACAAACGACGACTGAGTCCCTGCGGGTGGCTCGCAGGGATGACCGCCAAACAGTCGTCATCTCCTTGATACGACGGAGTTTGTTTGGCACGGGCAGGTTGCGCCATTCAGTGTCCCAGAATTCGAAAACTTTGCGGCGTAATAGTGCCCGCGAATCAGTCGCCGGGAGGCCAATCTCCAGAGGTGATTTACTGATGGCCTCTTTCACCAGGCGGTCAACATTCTCATTGCCGGGGATCCCAACATGGCCTGGGGTCCACACAAAGACCACAGAGCGGCCGTTACGTGCAAGAGTATGCAGGGACTCATGGACAGCCATCACCAGACGAGAACGAGGGAAATACTGGTCGAGAGCTCGTAAACTGCTCAGGGAATTGCTACAGATAACAAAGGACTCACCTGAGCAGAAGCGGATATACTCTAGGGCACAAAAGATGGCGACCAGCTCAGCTGTGTAAACGCTGCAGCCATCCAGCAAGGAACGTTGTTCAGAATAGTCCCCTAGAGTAAGCGCATATCCGACACGACCAGCAACCATCGAACCGTCAGTGTATACAATGCCAGAGCCCTGATACGTGGCCAAGATGGAATAAAAACGGCAGCGGAAGGCCTCTGGAGGGACGGAGTCCTTCGGGCCCTGTGCCAAGTCGAGCCGAAGGCAAGGGTGAGGAACACACAATGGGGGTGTCCGCAAAGTGGCCCGGAAAGGAGGTGGAACTGTAAAAACCCTAAGCCCAGAGAGAAGCTCTTTGACACGGACCGCGATCGTACAACCTGACCGGGGCCGACGTTCAGGAAGATGGACGACCGATTGTGGGAACAGGAGACGATAGTTTGGATGCCCAGGCAAGCTAAAAACATGGGCAGCATAAGCGGCCAGTAAATGTTGGAGCCTCAATCGCAGTGGAGGGACACCTGCCTCCACAAGTATGCTGTCCACAGGGCTGGTGCGGAATGCTCCTGTCACCTGTCGAACCCCACAGTGGTGAACGGGGTGCAGCAGTTGCAATGCTGAGGGCGACGCTGAGCCATACGCCACACTCCCATAATCAAGCCGGGACAGCACAAGGGCTTTGTAGAGCTGCAGCAGCGTATTACGATTGGCACCCCAAGTTGTGTTGCTGAGGCAGCGAAGGGCATTCAGATGCTGCCAGCACTGACGCTTGAGCTGATGAATATGTCGAAGCCAAGTAAGCCGGGCATCGAACAGCAATCCCAGAAAACGGTAAGTGTCAACAACCCTGAGAATGGCATCCTGAAGATAGAGCTCAGGGTGGGGATGGACAGTTCGGCACCGACAAAAGTGCATAAAAAAAGTCTTTGCAGGAGAAAATTGAAACCCACGAGATAGGGCCCATGCCTGCGCCTTGCGTATGGCTCCCTGCAACCCACGTTCTGCAACACTAATGGTGGAGGAGCTGAACAAGATGCAGAAATCTTCAGCATATAACGTGGGTGAGACAGACGACCCAACTGCTGCTGCAAGGCCATTTATGGCCACAAGGAAAAGGGGCACACTCAATACTGAGCCCTGTGGAACGCCGTTCTCCTGGATATGAAGTGAACTATGGGATGTGCCAATTAAAACGCGGAATGTCCGAACAGATAAAAAATTCTGAATAAAAATGGGGAGAGAGCCCCGGAGACCCCATCCGTGCAACGTGGCGAGTATATGGTGCCGCCACGTCGTGTCATATGCTCTGGAGAGGTCAAAAAAGCGGGAGACAAGGTGTTGGTGCCTGGAAAAAGCAGTGCGGATTGCAGACTCAAGAAAGACCAAAGTATAGGCGGTGGAACGGCCCTGACGGAAGCCGCTCTGGCACTGAGCCAGAAGACCCCGAGACTCGAGCAGCCAACACAGCCGTCGACTCACCATACGTTCCAGTAGCTTGCACAGAGTATTTGTCAAGCTGATGGGTCGATAGCTATCCACAGTAAGCGGGTCCTTACCAGGCTTCAGCACCGGAATGATGGTACTTTCTCGCCACTGCGACGGAAAGACACCATCGCCTCATATGCGGTTGAAGATGGCAAGAACACATCGCTGACAGACCGGGGACAGGTGTTTGAGCATCTGATTGTTGATGCCATCTGGCCCAGAGGTCGTATCGGGGCACTGTGCCAGGGCGCTTTGGAGTTCCCACAAACTAAATGGGGCGTTATACGTCTCAGGGTGGCGAGAAGCAAAAGAAAGCCGTTTGCCTTCCTCCTGGCGTTTAAGCGCGCGAAACGCAGGCGGGTAATTCCCCGACGCAGAGGCCCGAACATAGTGCTGTGCGAAATGCTCGGCGATTGCATCAGCATCGGTGGATACCGCCCCGTTGATGGTAAGCCCTGGGACACCTGTAGAGTGCTGCACTCCAAAGATGCGCCGAATCTTCATCCACACCTGGGAGGGTGAAGTACGGGAACCAATGGTGGAAACGTACCTCTCCCAGCGCTCCTGTTTCCGCCTCTTGATGAGCTGCCGTGCCTGAGCACGGAGACATTTGAAGAAAATGAGGTTCTCCAAAGACGGGTGCCACTTATGTCGCTGAAGAGCCCGCCGACGTTCTTTAATGGATTCAGCGACCTCCGGAGACCACCAAGGCACTGCCTTTCACCGGGGGCACCCTAACGAACGAGGAATGGTACGTTCTGCAGCGGAAACAATCGCTGCAGTCAGTGTCTCAACCGCCACATCGATGGTACTGTGGGGGAGAGATGCAACAGTGGCAGCAGAGGAGAATGTTTCCCAGTTTGCCTTGCTAAATGCCCACCTAGGCAGGCGTTCATGGGATCGACGCTGGCGTAGTGAAAGGAAGATGGGAAAATGGTCACTACCACACAAGTCATCATGGACTCTCCAGTGGACCGATGGTAAAAGCCCTGGGCTGCACAACAACAGATCTATGGCCGAGAACGTGCCATGCGCCACACTGAAATGCGTGGCAGCGCCAGTGTTTAAGAGGCAGAGATCAAGTTGGGAGATGAGATTCTCGACATCTCTGCCTTGGCCAGTAATCTTCGATCCACCCCACAGGGGATTGTGGGCGTTAAAATCCCCAAGGAGAAGAAAAGGCGTGGCAAGTTGGGCGACAAGTGCAGCCAATTCGGTCAGGGAGACTGTACCACCTGGAGGGAGATAGACACTGCAGACGTTTATGTCCTGGGTAGTCCTTATGCGGACAGCCACAGCTTCCAAAGATGTTTGAAGGGGCACAGGAGCACTATATACAGAGGTAAGGACATACACGCAGGCTCCACCTGACACACTATTTTAAGTGCTTCGGTTGCAGTAATAACCCCTGTATCCACGGAGGACAGGGGTCCGCATTGCCGGGAACCAGGTTTCCTGGAGAGCAATGCATAAA
This sequence comes from Schistocerca serialis cubense, assembly GCF_023864345.2. Taxonomy (NCBI): domain Eukaryota; kingdom Metazoa; phylum Arthropoda; class Insecta; order Orthoptera; family Acrididae; genus Schistocerca; species Schistocerca serialis. The sequence continues at coordinate 20,919,720 of NC_064643.1, read as the reverse complement.
GCAGGTGTCAAGCTTACAAGCTGACGCAGCTCAGGTAGATGGCTAAAATAACCGCCACAATTCCACTGGAGGATTGTACAAAGCGTGTCCTGTAGAGGCATTCAGGCACTGAAAAGGCAAATTACTGGGCAGGGTCACATGCTGCCACCGACTGAGTGACGGACGTCGCTACGGCCATCGTTTCTGAGGAGACGGAGAGATCCAGGTCATCAGGGGACGCAAAGAGCTCGACCTCATCCTCAGAGGCTGAGCTGACAGGAAGCGTTGGTGCGGGAACCACTGGGTCCTTATCCTTCTTGGAGAGCTTCCTCTTCTCTCTCTTGTCTTTCGGAGGAGGGTTGGCATGCTGGGAGGGCTTTCCTGACGCATTATCAGGAACAGAGGAAGAGCGTGAAGCCCTTCGACCAGCAGCTGGTGGCTTCTTCAGCCACTGGCTAGTGTCTTGTGAGACACTGGGGAAGTCCTTGGAAGGGACTCCCCCAAGAGATCCCTTCCGAACAAGTGAGGCCAGAGGAGGCTGTTGCGTCTCTGGCTGAGCAGCCGGAGAGAGCTGTCGCTTCCCCGGCTGAGGAGCCGGAGAGGGCTGTCGCCGCTCCGGCTGAGAGGTGGGGACCGACGTCCTCGGTTGCTTGGGGCGCACTGCTCCCAAACTGTGTGTTTTGGGAGCAGTGGAAGAGAGAGTGGCCCCCACCGGTGGTGGGGCAGGCGAAACATGACTGTTCGGTGGGCCAACTGTCAAAGGAGTCTTTGCAGGATCTGGTGGCTGCAGTGTTACAGCAGCATAACTCCTCAACATAGGTGTGGGGTTGAGCCATTCTAATTTCTTCCTCGCCTCTTGGTAAGTTAAACGGTCCAGGGTCTTAATTTCTTGTATCTTCCGCTCTCGTTGGTAGACTGCACAATCTGGCGAGCAGGGAGAATGATGCTCCCCACAGTTAACGCAGGTGGGAGGTGGAGCACACGGAGCATTTGGATGCGAGGGTCGTCCACAATCGCGACATGTGGGGCTGGCAGTGCATCTGGAGGACACGTGCCCGAATTTCCAGCACTGGAAGCATCGCATAGGGGGCGGGACATAGGGCTTGAAATCGCACCGGTAGATCATGACCTTGACCTTCTCAGGCAAGCAGTTGCCCTCAAAGGCCAGGATGAAAGCACCGGAAGGGATATGGATTCAGTGAAATTGAAGATGACTTATTACATGAGAATATTAACAAAAAATTTGACTTTGATGTAAGCAGTCCGTTTATTGATGTGCAGATAGGATCATGGAAAGGAAAGTGTTTAGTAGACACAGGAAGTCAAGTATCTGGGATATCAGAATCATTAAGTAAAAAACTGAAAACTAATAAGGATTATGTCGAGTTACCTGTGGTAGGAATTAAAATAAGAGGTGCTACCGGGAAGCACAGTAAATCAATAAGGAGTCAGGCTTTTATTACTCTTGAAATTGAAGGAGTATCATGGTCACATGGGTGTCTGGTCATTCCTGATCTCACAGAGGATTTTATCCTAGGCATGTCTTGGATAACAAAAGTAAGTGCAGCATTTGATTGGGCAGGGCAGAAATTAATGATGACTCTACCAAGTGGTGAAGTCATCACTACGAAACTTCTTCAATCAAATGTGTTTTGTATGAATAAGACTGTGAACAGTATTGAATTTACAAAAGAAGGTGAGTACATTGAAAGCCATGTCACAGATTTCGATACAGATGAGATAGAGTTTGAAAAGTTAGTAAATGAAAAAGTAGTCGAGGCTAGAGAACTAACTGAGAACCAAAAACAAGATTTGAAATTATTTTTGTGGGAATATAGTGATGTATTTAGCAATATACCAGGTAAAGTAATTGGATACCAATGTACTTTACAGTTGAAGCCACATGAACCTTTCTTTACAAAACCATACAGTATTCCAATCTCGAAAAGGGTAGCAGTGGAGAAAGAATTGCAAAAGATGGAAGTGTGTGAAATCATTGAGAGGAGTATAAGCCCTTATAATAATCCCTTAGTCACTGTAAATAAACCTAATGGACAAGTCAGACTAGTACTAGATTCCAGACAGTTAAACAAATGTTTATACAGAGAAACTGACCACCCAGAGAACATCGATGAGTTGTTATATAAATTTAAAAATATCCAAATTATGTCAAGCCTTGACCTAACTTCAGGTTTTCATCAAGTACCTCTTGCAATTAGTTCTAGAAAGTACACTGCTTTCTTATACAATGGGAGATGTTACCAGTATTGTGTAGTGCCTTTCGGATTAAACTCATCAGTCGCCGAATTTATAAGGGCACTAGACTATGTACTTGGCCAAGAAGTTGTGTCAGAATTAACAATTTATGTAGACGATATATTAGTTTCAAATCAAAGTTGGGAGGATCATTTGAAGTTATTGAAGAAGGTGTGTGAGAAACTCAGAAGAGGTGGTATGACATTAAAACTGGAAAAATGTAAATTTGGTGTGTCAGAACTCAAATTTTTAGGTCATGTCATTACTAAGGAAGGGATAAGTGCAGATCCGGAGAAAATAAAATCTATCGTAAACTTTCCATCTCCTAGAAACCGGAAACAATTAAAGTCTTTCTACGGACTCTGTGGATTCTATCGAAAATATGTAAATGGACAATGCCTTAATGTAACATGTTTAAGCAACTTACTTAGAAAAAATACTCCATGGAATTGGTCTGAAGAGTGCCAGAAAGCATTTGATAAAATTAAGAATGAACTTTGTAAGAACAGTCTTTTACACAGACCAGATTTTAGTTTGCCATTTTGTCTTCACACTGACAGTAGTGATTATGGACTAGGAGCAGAACTATTTCAGGAGAAAATTGTGAATGAAAAAAATCTTCATTGTACAATTGCATTTGCCAGCAGAATGTTACTTAAACATGAGAGAACGTACACTGTCACAGAAAAAGAATTACTCGCAGTACACTGGGCGTTTACAAAATTTAAAACATACCTGTTAGGACACAAGATAAAAGTCTATTCAGACCACAAAGCTTTAAGTTACTTGCAGGAGTGTAGACTATATCACAGTAGATTAACCAGGTGGGCAATGTTCATGCAACAGTTTGATTACGAAATTGTGTATATTAAGGGATCAGAAAACGTAGTAGCTGATGCTTTATCCAGGTTACCAGTAGGAGGAGATCAGGAAATGTTTGATCAAGAGGAAGAAAAGGAATTTAAAATAAGATACATGAAGGGAATCCAGGATGAAAAGCTCATAAAGACACTTTGCAATAACATCAGGAGGGGACAGAATAACGATCCTAATTGGAAATTGGTTAAGGACTGTTTAGGCAAAAGAGGGTATGATAAACTTGACAAGTACTATAAGGTCTTTAAGGGAACACTCTTTAGAAGAACAGATGTGGACTCTGACAATTGGAAGCTATGTTGGCCAGAGTGTGAGGCAGACAAATTAATGAAGTACACCCATGAGAGTTATGGTCACTGTGGAATACAGAAATGTGTAAAAAAAGTTACAAGAAAATATCTACTTTTATAACATGGTAAAGAAGGTGAGGAACGAAATATCAACATGTGACAAATGTCAAAGAGTAAAAGTAAGCAACAGAACATGTCAGGGAGAAATGCAGAACATCATTCCAGATAAACCATTAGATTTAGTAGCTGTAGACTTTTATGGACCTTTACCTAAAAGCAAAGGTGGCCATTGTTTTATATTCGTCATGGTTGATGTATTTTCCAAACTAATTAAACTTTATTCTGTGCGAAAAGCTACAAGTAAACAGATCATTGCAAAAATTGAGAGAGATTACTTCAAGAGTGTAGGGAAACCTAAAGCTATACTATCTGATAATGGTTCACAATTTGTTTCAAAAAACTGGAAAGCATTCATGGAAAAAAACTAACACAAAACATATCTTGATATCCATGTACAACCCATCTTCAAACCCAGCAGAAAGGTACATGAGAGAAATAGGGAGACTTTGTAGGACATATTGTAGTCACAAACATCCTAGTTGGTCCGACCATGTAAACAACTTCGAGGATATCATGAACAGCTTGCAGCATAGCTCTACTGGGTTTTCACCATATGAAATTATGTTTCACCTCAGACCAGCAAATCTTATTTCTGAATTAATAGACTTTCCACAATGTAGCTTAATATCAATGAAAGAACGTGAAGAGATTGTAAAGAAAACCATGAAGAAACTAGGTGAAGCTAGGAAAAACAGACATAATAGGAAAATAAAGGCTACCACATTCAGAGTAGGTGACCATGTCTTAGTGAAATCCCACGAACGATCAAAGTTACTAACAGCAGAACTCAAGAAGTTCTTTGACATTTACATTGGGCCATTTGAGATTATTGAGAACCCCATCCAAATGCGTACCGATTAGTATATCCCAAGTCGAGAAAGCTGTTTGGTCTTAGGAATGTTGTTTCTTTGAAGCCGTATATTGAGAAAAGAGCAAACTGAGCCTAAAAACATGCCTTTATCTGGAAAGAATTTTACTGGAAGTAAAGAAAGAAAGAAAAAAAATGCAGTCACCATACTATGCCATGTAACACATCTCATGCAAAACGATGTTGTATCTAGACTGATTGTCACGTAATTATATTATAAGATTAGATTTCATGATTCCTATGTGTTTTTTAAAGTAATTTTACAGTATTTAATGAATTGCAAAATATGTAAACTTGATAAATAAGGGATTTTATTTTATTGATGATGCTAGGAGACAAGACATGTCACCCACCCTCACAGTTTGAGAATAGCAAATCTCATAAATTTTGAAATTTGTTCATTCACTTAAATAGACCATAATGCTAAAAAAAAAATAAATAAATAAATAAAAATAATTGTATAGTTAATAGAATATATTTTCTTGTATATGCAAGTGTGCCTTTGTTTTACATCATGCTCACCATAACTGGTTTTATTCAGCTCTGTTTATAACCCCATAAAGATACTTTGTTGGCTTATTTTGCCTCTTAATTTTGATATAACATAATTCACAAGGCTCATGAGAGAATAGTGTTGTTGAATTGAAATACTTTTGCAAACTCACTGATGATATAGGAGTTAGTACTATGTTTGTTCTAATATGAGAAAATGTTTTAACTTTAGTATTATTTTATAGTAAATTTCTGGGCAACAAATCGACATATGTATTTATGTTGTGAGACAAAGGAAGAAGTCAATGGTTGATGAAAGAATAAACAGTTTACTACAGTTGTGATAAAAAGTTGTATACACGCCAAGACAATGATGCAATTTCTGTATCAGACTGACAAGTGGACCAAGGTACACTTGCAAGTCCTGGTGGGCTATTGTAATGTAATTAACTGTCAGAGATAAAGTTTATCTCATGCGAAAAGTACGATGCCCACAGTAGAGAGTTAAGGTAACTTCATTATGTTGCCATACAATGTGTTTAATTTATTTATTTATGAATATTTTCTTTTATGATAAATAATGGATTTGTTTGAGATGATAAATGTGGTATATTTATATGTATTTATTTATATGTGTCTTTGGAGTGTATTAAGGTCAGAAGACCAAAGAATCTGGAATGCAGGAATGTCTGCAACTTCCGGGCACATGTTGGCTTGCACGCCAATTCTTTGTCGGTATTGGAGGGAGATGGACGTGTTTAAGTGACCAGTACAGTATAATGCATTTTTAGGGTATCAATGTTCGAAGTGAAAATATTGTAGTTACTAAACAAAGAGTACGAATAAATATTATTTTTAGCCGAAAGTAATTCGAACCCGGTAGTGTTTATTTCAAACAAGAAGAAAACCCAGGCCAGGCTTGTTAGAGTAATGTTTTGCAGACAAAACCCCTAGACAAACGAGATCTGCAGTGTGTAATCTTTCAGCAGCTACTAATAAATAAGCCTTGCTGAAATTGTGCTGGAACTACTCATATTATTATCAATTACAAACACGTGGTGCGAATGTGGTCCTACCACAATATACCGCGTAAGATTCCACATCATTCAGTTATCAAGAAACGAGATAGGTAACAACCAGTACAATATACATTCCATAACATTACAATATCAACCCGATACTCCAACTCGTTCCACACTCTCTGTAGCATATCAGGTGTAACAGTTTGGATAGCTGCTGTTATTTCTCATTTCAAATCATCAATGGTGGCTGGGAGAGGTGGCCGAAACACCATATCCTTAACATACCCCCATAAGAAAAAATCGCAGGGGGGTAAGATCAGGGCTTCTTGGAGGCCAGTGACGAAGTGCTCTGTCACGGGCTGCCTGGCGGCTGATCCATCGCCTGGGGTAGTTGACGTTCAGGTAGTTACAGACAGATAAGTGCCAATGTGGTGGCGCTCCATCCTGCTGAAATACGAATTATTGTGCTTCTTGTTCGAGCTGAGGGAACAGCCAATTCTCTAAGATCTCCAGATACTGTAGTCCAGTTACAGTAGCACCTTCGAAGAAAAAGGGACCAAAATCTTTATTGGCTGAAATGGCACAGAAAACGTTCACCTTAGGCGAGTCATGTTCATACTGAGTTGTTTCCCGCGGATTCTCAGTGCCCCATACACAGACATTGTGACGGTTGACTTTCCCGTTAGTGTGGAAAGTTGCTTCATCACTAAACACAATCTTTGAAATGAAAGATTCATCTGTTTCCATTTGAGCAAGGATAAAATCACAGAAATCGATTCTTTTAATCTTAAGCTGTTGATATTTTTTTTTATTATGCAACCAGTTTTGGTCAAAGACCATTTTTGAGGACCTGTTGTACCCACAGCATGGAAACAGGAAAAATTCAGGCAAAATGGATACTTCAAAATTGTAGTAACAATACATACAATGCTTGTGGATATTTAATTTATATTTCTGACATTGTATTCTTTTGATATATATAGTTTTTGCTGGTAATCAAATTCTGTAAGTGTTGCTTGTATTGTTACTATAATTTTCAAACATTCTTTTCATCCCAAATTTTCCCGTATCCACGATGTATATACAACAGGTGCCTGAAAATGGTCTTCAACTGAAACCAGTCACACAGTAAAAAATTAAGTTGAATAACAGCTCAAGATGACACATACTGTCATTTCTACAACTCACTGCTTTTGGTATCACCTGTGAGTAGCTGTACGCTTTGATGACGTTGGCATTGGGGTCGTGCTGTATTCTACCACCACCAGTGCACTCGGTATCAACGCCGAGGCCTTTCACCCTGTCCATCGTCTCATCGTAGACGTCCGAATGGAAGCCAACTCACTTGTATCCTCGCACCTAGTAGCAGGAACCATAGTCAAACTTTCAACAAAATGTATCAAGAGTACTAAGCAAGAAGAAAACACAAAAGTAGCAATGTGAGTGGAAATTGTGGCATCAAAAATAATCTGAAAACATAACTTAAAGGAGCTGTTGTTATATCCACTATCTATAGGAAACACAAACAGGGACTTCTGCTTTTTTTTTTTTTTTTTTTTTTTTTTTTATTCCATACCTACTGCAAATGCAAACGAAAGCTTTTGTATATTCGGACATGTGTTCTCTCGGAAAACACTGAACATAACGTAAATCATCTAGCTGACGAGGTAGTTGGCAACATCAGCACATGGCTTTTGGAGAACGGATTAATACTTCACTGCCAACAACTGAACTCTTGTAAAATAGAAATAGTCTTGTCCTGAGCTGGTCGAACAGACATTTTAAATTCTTAAGACTGAAAATAGATGAAAAGCTCTCTCAGAAGTATCATGTTCAACACCTTAAGCAGAAAATGAACACTTCTGTCTTCACTATACACTATGTCTTGGACACAAACACAAAAGCTTGTTTACTTTTGCTCTGTTATCTCATATGGTGTTATAGTTTGTGGCAATTCTGTGCACTTGGCAAGAATATTCTCATCCCTGAAAAATGCAGTCAGCAAGGTCTGCAGTGCCAGCTTGTGAACATTCAGGGTTGCCGCAAGTTTCCCCAAGTGACGTTCCCTGATTTCCAGCAAGTTTTAGCATTTTTCCCTGACAAATTTCGAGGTCTCAAGGGCAAGTAAAGACATAAGTTCACAAAAAAAATGTAAGGACTTCTGTATTTCTTCCCCTTTTTAGATGGAGAAAGAAAGACAATGGTATATAATATTCCATGAAGAGCACTGATGTTATTTTATTTCAACAAAACTAAACATATTTGGTGACACAAATACGCATTTCCTTGGAGTCGCAAGACAGATTTAAAATACCTACACTGATTTCAGAAATAACCTCAGAAAAAAGTAGGCCTATTGAAAGTAGTATATAAGGCAGGCCAAAATATACAGGTACATAGCATACAAACCGCCTGTGACTGCCACAAGTTGTTCTTCCTATCGCTCATACTTTCTAATATACAGGGTGTACATTACATCTGGGAACACTTTCAATTATTTATTGCACAAGAACCAAACATAGCACAGATATCACACATATGTCTTTTTGAAGGAAACCCTGAAAGTTCTTTTTCATGTATACCAACGCAGCATACTTTGGTGATTTGCCGATAACACCAGTCATAAACATTGCAAGTTCAGGTGCGGAGCGAGCTTTCTGCGTGTTGGAGTTCGACAAACAAAGTGTTTGCTACAGCTGTTCAATGGATGTTTAGAACAAAGTACGGTAAGAAACCACCAATAAGGAAGGCACAACAAATTTATTATGACGGGTTGCTTGTGCCCAGCACAGAGAAGCAGACATCCCAGTGTGAGTGAAGTGAATTTGGATTGCATATGAGAGACATTCATAAGGAGTCCAAAGAAATTGGTGCGTTGTGCAACCCATGAACTCGAAATGGCTCCACTGACTGTGGCAAGTCATGCGACAGAAGTTGTCTATGAAACCATTCAGATTGGAGCTAGGGTAGAAGGTCAATAACAACGACAAAGACAAGTGTTTTGAGTTTTGTTCACAGTTGCAACAATTGAATAAGGACGGGGATGGCATTTTTGATCGCTTAAGTTTTAGCAATGAAGCCACTTTTCACACTAATGGGAAAGTGTACAGGCATAATTGTCGAATCTGGGGTGCAAAGCATCCACACGAATGCATTGAATTTGGGTGTGATTCGCTAAATGTAAATGTTTTTTGTGCTTTGTTGTGTCGAAAACTGTACGGGCCATTCTTCTTCGCCAAGAGAACTGTCACTGGATATTCCTACTCGGATTTGTTGCAGCAATGGCTGATGCTTCAGATGCAATTGGGCTCTCCGTTCATCTTTCAGCAGGATGGGGCTCCCCCCCATTTTCATCGTGAAGTTTGCGGGTACCTGAATACGGAGCTGCCGCATCGATGAACTGGCCGTGCTACAGAAGGGAACAGCTGTTTCATGAAATGGCCTCCCTGATCACCAGACCTCACTCCGTGTGACTTTTTTTCTGTGGGGACACATTTAAGATCCGGTGTATGTATGGTCTCTACCACGTGATGTAGCGGAGCTCCGGGAGAGAATACGAGAAACAAATATCACAATCGACGATGCCATGCTGGGACAGGTATGGCACGAATTCGATTATTGTATTGATGTCTGCCGGGTCACTCATGATTCGCGTACTGAATGTTTGTAAAAAAAAAAAAAAAAAAAAAAAAAAAAAGATGTACATCCTGTATAAATTATTTTCTAAGCCCCAAAATGTACTAGAATAAATAAAATGTTTATAAAACAATGTACCGCACACTGTACTTGCAGTGAGAAAGTCACAATTCCTGAACTCCATCGCCCGTGGCCTCTGGCCTGCCGAGGAGCACCACAGTCCTGAGTCCTCGGATAAATCACGAAAACCCACTGCATTATACCACACACAAACAGAGCCGGCCTGGGAGCAGATCGGCGAGACTAGATCCGATGGGCAGGGCTTGCACATTATTGGGAAACGATGGGCTTCAAATCGGCAGACCCAATCCGTTAGAGAGACCCACAGAAATGGCCTGTGGTTTTGGCCCATCATGGAAGTCCATTCATGTGGCCAGCTTTACACAAGTCACTGACATTATGTTGATGAAATGAGATGGTGGTGATAAATCCATCAATTTGTGCAAATACTCTGAGAATTAATGCTAATGAAGATAGGTAGCAACTCAACGTAAAGATGATCGCTGAACCATGGACAGACACGTAGAAAAGACAGTCACACTCTCACAACTAAATTTTTGGCCATAGCCTTTCTTGGAAAATAACACACACACACACACACACACACACACATATTCACACAATCACTCAGACACAACTCGTGCACATATGACCGTTGTCTCCAGCCACTGGGTCAACAATCTCCAAGAATCATATCAAAACAAACCACCCCTCACGCCACCCATCGGCAGCTACTAGGCTAGTGGCAAGAAGTGGTGGCAGCACTGACTGCAAGCTGAGGGGAGTGGTAGGAAGTGGAGAAGCAGTAAGAATGAGGGAGTAGGGAAACGGTGCATGTATTAAGCTGCACCCAGCCAGCGACGATGCAGGAAATCCCAGTAAACAAACTGTTTCATCTACTGAGACAAAAAACAAGATTTCTCCAGGGTTTGTTTTCCAAATTTCCCAGCAGGGCAGAAAAAAAGAGTGATACACCTAAGTATTCAAATCCACACACAAAGGTTACCTTGTGGTATGCTAGAATTCCACACAGGAGACCCTCACAATACATGAGAACTTCTCTATGCAACATGTAATTTATCCTAATTTCTCTTAATTTCATATTTTATTAATTCTGTAATTTTTTGTTTATAAATTATATATTCAGCTTTCTGTAAACTAGGTACCACCTCATCCCATGAGCTTTGGCTCAAAGTCTCAAGATACGCGATAAAAAAATAAATGTCAATCCCAAAACCTCACACGCCAATATAATGATCTGCATGCAATCATTCTGTTGATAATGGCACATTAAATTTGGAAAAAAAAAATGCATTCAGCCCCCTCACATCATTACATCAGCAGTGCAAACCAGACGATATTTCTCGTGTAAATCTACACAGCTATCTGGCAGTTCACACTTAAGGATACACGGCATTTTTCCAGCTCAATATTATGTAAAAATCAACACCTATTTCTTTCAGGCACTGTTTATAATGTATATGTTTTAAGATTTTTTTGTTGATATCAGGTAATAGATCACACTTTCTAAACAAATTAGAAGTATTTTGAATATTTTTGAACCTGCTTAGAGTTATTTAAAAAAAGTAACAAGGAAATTCTTCCTCAAACTGAGGTACCATTTGATCCAATGTTATACATTTGAAGGAGACCAAATTTTTACCAGACATGCATGACATGGCTGAGGTACTAGACCTATTTAATTCCACCTATTACGTATATTACAAGGATAAAAAAGTATCACATCTTACATTTAATATTTATAATTTTTTCCTAGTAAAAATGTTATTTTTTCTATGATTTAGCTGATTCTGCAATAAAGCTTAGGTCTACTACATAAGTATGGACTACCGAAAGTTACAGAAAAAATGAGAGCAATGCTTTATAAACTTTAGGAAATATTTGTACCTGAATTCTGAAGAAAACAACTAGCGGGAAATTGCGAATGAACATATGAGTCCAATTAAACTGTGCCTCAGAACATTCCTGAAGCATAGTCTACATCCTGCAGCCTTTCTTCATCTTCAAGCTTCCTCTTGGCATTCCTTTTAGCACTTCTTGCTTCTTTGGTAACTTGAAGAGCGAATCTCTCAGCTTCATGCACCCGTTGTCTGTCACACAGAAGAAATTGATCTTTCATATTAGAGCCACATTTTATGCCTAAATTTCTCAGGACTTCCTACCTTCCTATCACTCCATCATTGAAACATAGCACACCATCTAGTACACCAACTATTAATGTATTTATTCCTACAAAAACATTCTTGAGTAATCTTTCCCGTATGGAATGGTTGAAACTTTCATTTGTATTCTGAGTGCCCCCATGAAGACATTTACCGTATTTACTCGAATCTGAGCCGCACTTCTTTTCCAGTTTTTGTAATCCAAAAAACCGCCTGCGGCTTAGAATTGAGTGCAAAGTAAGCGGAAGTTCTGGAAAATGGTAGGTGCCGCCACAACTAACTTCTGCTGTCGAATATATGTAGCGCTACACAGGCATGCTTTGCAGGCACAAAGATAAATACTGGCGCCAAACCCTCTGCATGAGTGTATTAAAAAAAAAAAAAAAGAAAAAGAAAAAGAAAAAGGGGTGGCAGACAAGTTTTTCCTCCGCCTCGAGTTTCGACCACTGCATTTTCATACATTATCCAACGAAGTAAATACAAATTCCGTATTGTGCACCTTTGAATGTAGCAGCATTTCAATGCACTACGAAAATCCGACTGGCAAGACTGTTTGGGATGTTTGTCAATATGGCCAACTCTACGTTCTGAATTTTTTCCTAACTGTGAGAAGAGATGGTTCCTTATAGGAACTTTTATGAATTGTGAATAGCATGCAGTATTCTCTTCACATAAGAATAATTAGAATATAAACATTTTGCCATGTATTCTTTCGTGTTTGCTGCTAACTCATTTAAATCCTGTCTGCCTAATAAACTACGAAACTAGAGTGAGACAACAGCAAACACGGAAAAATATAGATATCATCCCATATTTATATTTGTATTATTCTTATGCCTAATAGTGATACAGTCAGAAATGAAGCACGGCAATTGACTAGATTTTTAAATCGAAGATGACTAATTTCAGTGCAGAATGTAATGTACTAACGAGGTGCCTGCAAAGATTTTCAAACGGAGAAAAATTTTCGCTAAACTCCCGTTCAGAATATCTTCTATCGTACGCTGTCTATTATTTGGTTCTTGTTGATCATTCTCAAAGAAAGCAGGAGTGTAGGTAACAGTAAATAGCAGTCTCTTGCCATTGTTTCGCTAACGAAGTACGCGAAAGAGGAAGGGTACCCGTATAATACGGACGGAGCGCCTGACGCATAGTAATGGCTACCTGGTAAAGCTTAACTACTGAGCTTACGACTCGAACAAAACTACTGTAGCTGTATCGTCATTCATTTGACCTAAATTGTGTCTCATATTACAATGGACCAACTTTGTTTCGATTTGGAGGTGCGGCCTAAAACTTTTCTCTCCCCTTGAATTTCAAGTCTCAAATTTCAGGTGCGGCTTAGATTCGGGAAAATTTTTTTTCCTGGATTTCGAGTCTCATTTTTCAGGTGCATCTTAGATTCTAGTAAATGTGGTACTAAGCAAAACAGGGTCCACTCAAGTCTCTAAAAATTGGTTTTATTTCATTCATAACAGGCTCAAGAAGATAATGCTTATGATATTTTGATAGTATATTTGACCACTTTCTTTTGCTTTTTGGTAAGCACACCTAAGAATCTACTCCTTTAGGGCAAAGTCCATGAACAGTGTGGTCATCTGTGGACAACTTATGAAAGTAGGTGGCCCATACAGCTTTCCTCATTGCTGTATCATCATTCAGAGGTGCAGTTTGTCTAATGGCCAGTCCTTAATACCTCTGAAGGAGGTCTATTTCAGTTTTTGTCAATCTGTCTCAGCCAGACAGAGATTTTCCATCAGATAGCAATTTTCCTTTCATTTCTCTTCTTAGCTTCCTCAATCTAGCACCCATCCTCTTTTGCACATGTCCACAACACTCCAGTTTTGTTACGAAGCTATCACCATAAACATTGAACTCATTAATTTTATTGAAAGCTTTAGATTCCCCATCACCTAGGTACTTTGTATATCTAAGGTTATGAACGGGCACTGACCTCTGAAATAATTTTAGAGCTCCATCACTCTCCATACCTCTACTGTAACCATCATAATTATTATAACACTGATGTTCAATATGTCCTTCAGTGTTACTATGGCAGGTGTGGCAATAATTAGATAAGCACTCAACATCAAAAACTTTTCCATTCTCCACAGAAGTAGCACTTAAAACACCATTCAAGGAACGATGTCCTCGATGTTGCCATGTCCCATCAAGTGCAACAGCAATGTCCCTTGTTTCACTAATATTAACAGTTTTTTCTACTGCACATTTCATAGATGCTTTAGACACAACCGTCAAGGCACCTAAAAGTATTCTTATGTACTTGCTGAACCTACTGGGAGGAGGAAGATCAATCAAATGACAGAACGTTTGTGCAGCCTTTTTTTCCTTTTCCTATTGCACGCATTGCGTACACGAACTTCAAATTCACATCATATGAATTATGCACAATGTTCGAAGTCATTTTCGAGGTAGATTTATTACAGGATCTACACAGACCAACTAATTTTGGCGCTAAACCCTTCCTGCTACTTTGTTGTTCAGTTAGTTCCAGACAGCCTACACCATCACATTGTTTACATTTTTCCACTTCCTTTATCAAAGAAGATAAGATACCCACACCAACAACAACAAATCCACTACAAACAGCGTCATTTTTAACACAAAAATTTGAATCACCAGGAGGCGTGCCACATGTGAATTTCTTCACTGAAGAACTGACACGTAGGTTACTTTCAACAGTGTGGCTTGTTTTGTTTGTCAACTGGTTACCACAGAATTTCCTTTTATTGAATTTCTTGATGTGTGGCACACTAAAAAAATATGTATTTCCACAAATATATGTAGCACTTGGGAAACAAACGTTTATTAACATGTGAACAAACTGCTTCAGAACACAAAAGTAAATACTTGCAAAGGTAATCATTTACAGACGCTAGAAACCTGCACTGTTACCAACATATACAATGTATCATACATATAATCGCTGGAAACAGAAAGAAAGTGCACAGTTCTTTTCAAAATAATACTGGTTTCTGTAACAGAAATAAAGGGGGCATGGCAGTATACAAGGTGCGAATGTAAAGTAATGACACTGATGTGAAAAAAAATGTTGCTTACAGTTTTAGTCAATTTTCGTGTTGTCTCCTTCAAAGTTCCCTTCTGATTGCACACACTTTCTTTAGCACTTCTGCCATTGATGGTAACATTTCTGGAACTAATCTTCTGTAATATCCTCCAAGACCTTCGTCACAGCTCTTGGGACATCTTGTGTTATTTGAAAATGGTGTCCTTGACCGCCATTTTGACTCTTTCACAGAGAAAAAAGTTGCACGGAGCAATATTTGGTGAATAAGGTGGCTCTGGTAGTACCGAAATTTGTTTTGAGGTTAGAAATTACTGTACTGACAGAGCAGTATGGGATAGTGCATTATCGTGATGCAGAATCCAATTATCAGCAATGTTATTATTAGACGAACCGTTCCTCGATTGATGTGCAGTTCTCCTGCAATCATTTTCATGGATAAACTTCTATCAGATTTTACGAGTTCATGCACCCATCCGTGAGGTTGACAGTTGTCCACTGCAGTCTTCATCTTCAACATTTGTTCTGCCTTCACTAAACATTTTATGCCAATCAAAAACTTGAGCTTTTGACATAACCTCCTCTCCAAAAGCCTTCTTAAGCTTACCGTAAGTTGTCGTCGCGTTTTCACTCAATTTAACGCAAAAAGAAATGGCATACTGTTGCGCAATATTATGCAGTTCCATTTCTGTGATGAGAGACACTAACACGTGTTAACTTATTACAGCACAACTCGTGACTGAGCAGTTGCTTCAACATGCCGCTTGGACTAGAAGCGGCTTATAGACCAAGGTCACAGATATTGTGCCTACGCAAGCCTGCAGGGGTGCCACACCTTGCAAAGAAAATCAGTCTCATTACTTTATTGTCGCACCTCGTACATGACCGTAACTTTAAAATTTGGTATGTATAGGTCTTTTTTCATTTCAAACCCTACAGTGTATATATCAATGTAATCAGGAAAGACTATAGAATTTAATAAAGTCATTTAAAAAATTTTGATTTTTCCACCATTTATAAGTATCCTGTATCCTTAAGTGTTCGGCAGAGGATTCATCGAAAAGCCTTCAGACTATTTCTGTAACATTCCACTCTTCAACAGCACTGGGGAAAAATATCATTTAAATCTTTCTGTGGGAGCTCTGATTTCTCTTACTTTATCACGATAATAATTTCTCCCTATGTAGGTGGGTGCCAACAAAATATTTTGCCATTCAGAGGAAATTTCCTGAAAACATCTCATCATAACAAAAAACACCTTTGTTTTAATGACTGTCACCCCAACTTGTATATCATGTCAGGGTATACGCGGACAAGGAAAAAAAATTCCCAGTTTTCTCAGTCAAAAATACACTTTCTCCCAAGTGAAAACATACTTTTTCCCTGTTAACTGACGGTATATTTTCTCTTGGAACTGTATAACTTATAAGTCCTTTGATTATGGTTTTATACACGGGCGTAGAATGTCCTGGCGCTTTAGGGAAAAAAATAAAAAAAACACGCATTTTGGAAAGATCTTTGATGTGCAGCAACATGTATGCTGCATATTTTTGTATTAGGAAAGTATGAACTCGAATTCCACCAAACACCGCATGTTACTTTCCAAAGCATTGAAATTGAGATTGGGATGCGCTTTTGTAAGTTAGTCATAGCTCACTTCATGCGATTTCGCCAGCCGATCACAGCAGGTATTCAGAGCTTAGGACACGTGATGTAGTCAACCAACAGCAACATCACTGTTAAGTAGCGCGAACACACAAACAGAAAAAGTTAATGGTTCAAATTAATGTAAATAGTGTTGCTAAACGAAACGCAAAGCCTTCACATATAATATTGGTCTATCAGATTAATACGCTGCAAGAGAAGCTAAGCTTTCACATAAAATGTTGGTCTTTTATGCGCGTATTACAATTTAAGATGTATCACACAAAGGTGCCAGTAAAATTTTTAATAACGACATTAATGTCTGATCTTCCAGCCTCAAAATTCATCTAAATGGCTCATCATCAAAGAGTTGATTTTTAAATGAGAGTCAAACACTTTGTGATTTAAGAAATTCATCGTATATTATCTCACATAGTTCTGGTGTAACTGCTAGAATGGTACTTTGAAGGTAACGATTTTCAACCCACCATTCGAAATATTTTCCCATGACCTGTTAGAAATAGGTTCGTTTCTGCAGTTGCCAGAGAGCGCCAGATGACAGGCATCACTGCGCAAGCGCAGCTACGATGTCGTAGGGAGCCCGCATGTTCGTACGTGCGAAACAATAAAAGATATTACATTATGTAAGAAACAAGACATCAGAGGATACTCCAAGAGAATCAGAATTTCATGACCCATACTAAAATGTTCACATTTAAAGTGCAAATTTGTATGTCCAGAATCCCACGACCTGTTATTAAGCTTTTCTATGTGGTTTTTGGGATGTAAATTTTCTTGGAGTACCAGTACTGTCCTGTCTCATATTTGGTTCTTTATTATGGCGTAATGCCAAATAAGCTAGAAGTTGAAAATGTGCACTTGA
Source organism: Schistocerca serialis cubense (assembly GCF_023864345.2). Lineage (NCBI taxonomy): Eukaryota > Metazoa > Arthropoda > Insecta > Orthoptera > Acrididae > Schistocerca > Schistocerca serialis. Next base: position 20,902,365 of record NC_064643.1, on the reverse strand, counting down.
AATGCAGCAAACACAGTGTGTGGAATTAAACACTTTGTCTCAATTATATTGTCTGCCTTAGTGGAAAAGATCAATGAAAGAAAATAACTTTGGCAAACAAACAAAAATAACTTCATTGTTCTAAAAGGCAATTAACGCTTGACTGTCAGAAAGATGGAAATAAAATAAAATCTGCTACTAATAACACAGTTTAGCCTTCCATAATTATGTGAATGTATTTTAATTCACTTGATAGCTCCCGGCCACAGAAATCTGTTTTGTCTTCATTTGACGTGGGAGCAGTAAATGAAGAGGAAACAGCAAAAACACTAAATGTAAAAATGGGTCACGTGGAGACTACACACTTCCCAACTGTAATTCAGACTGTTCTGCGCATCGGTCCCGGATCTCTAATATTTCCGAACCGGGGCAATACCCCGCCATCCCCTCGAGCGTTTGAGATAGGACGTTAAAAAAAATTTTATATATATATATATATATATATATATATATATATATATATATATATATATATATATATATATATATATATATATACATATATATATATATATATATATATATATATATATATAAAATGGAAGGAAACATTCCACGTGGGAAAAATTATACATAAAAACAAAGATGAGGTGACTTACCGAACAAAAGCGCTGGCAGGTCGATAGACACACAAACAAACACAAACATACACACAAAATTCAAGCTTTCGCAACAAACTGTTGCCTCATCAGGAAAGAGGGAAGGAGAAGGGAAGACGAAAGGAAGTGGGTTTTAGAGGAGAGGGTAAGGAGTCATTCCAATCCCGGGAGCGGAAAGACTTACCTCAGGGGGAAAAAAGGACGGGTATACACTCGCGCGCACACACACATATCCATCCACACATATACAGACACAAGCAGACATATTTAAAGACCACATATACAGACACAAGCAGACATATTTAAAGACCATTTTTTTGTGGGGGTGTTGTGAGGGTGACATGGTATTAGAAGGTGGAAAGTGTAACATGAGGTTGAAATGAAAATGAAAGATAAAAATATATGGGGAGAGATAAAGGTGAACTAGAAACTTAAAGTAGCTGCTAGCTGTGGACTGTACAACTCGCCCTTACTAGTATAGCGATCTGACCAAAAATTTTTTGTCAAAATTTCATTTTCTTGTATACACCGAGAACGTAATACGTAATCATTCTTACCTGTTATTCGTTTATTTCCACTCCTGTAATCTGAATCTATGGATTCCGCTAGTAATTACAACAACGCTCATCATTCGCAAACACAATCAACCACACAATCAGACAGCGGTTGGCATTCATCCGTTCAGCCTTACTTCGCTCAGCTCTGTCAGATTCCACTGACAGAGGAAACATGTACACTACGCACGCATTCACAAATCAACTTACGATTCATTCAAAATCAACTTAGAATGTGTTAAAAATGTTCAAAAACCGACAGGGATGAGTTTCAACGTAATATGAATAGTCGATAAACTAACAAACTAACGTGCGCTGGATGCGAGTCGCTTTGTGAAACAAGGTTTCCTCCCCCCCCCCTCAAGAATATGAATTTGCCCCCCCTCCCTAGATTTGGACCTCCTGCGCATGTATAAATCTGGCAGCTTGGGCGCTCCAGTAAAATTTTTCCCAGCAGCATCTAGCTGCTTGCTGCGACTGCTTACACAGCCAACAATTTCTGTAGCCAGAAGCGGGAGAAGGTACTACTCAACTGTGCATGTGCATGATCGAGCTCGTAACTGTTAAAATGAATTTAATGTAAACAGTTGTGACGTCACGCTCAGCAGAGGCAATTTGCTGTTACAAAGCATTGCACAGTCTCCCTAAGGCCTTTGACGCATTTTACTGTTGGCGGACACTTGTATGAGCACCGTTTTGTTGCTGTATATGGTGCATTTCCCTTGAAATTTAAGTTTTATTTTCGTTTTTTCTCTTGTTCATGTTTTATTGCTGCAGTATTGAGACACAGAAATATCCTTTGTTAGAGTATTGGTTCTTACCAATCAAAATTACACAAATTTAACTGAAAACAAAAACAATGAAAAATTTCCCGGGTTTTTCCCCGGCTCTTCCGGGTCGTACACACCCTGCATGTCCATGGCGCACTCCCCCTTCTTAGCAATAAAACAACATAAGTTGCTCTTCTTTGAATGCTTTTTCATGTCCTCTGTCAACACTATCTGACAAAGATACCATAGCACACAGGGCCATAACTGTAGTTCAACAGTGTTTCAGTGAAAATTTTTTGTGTGTTTTCAGTTGTATCACCATCCACCATCTCCCTTCCAATTTAACAGTAAACACTGAAACACTATGTTATGCAGATAACAACCAACCTTAGGCTACAATTCCCCATTGGAAGTCACCGACATCAAAAGAAAAATTCAACTGAGAAAATTGAAAAATGATGCTAACGACTGTCTCTCAAATAATAATGTATCACAAAGTTGACCAAATATTAGTTTACCAGTTACTGACCACTAATTTGCTCGGTTCTTTGCCATCAGGACCCTCTGGACCAAAGACACCTATTAGAACATACTTAAATGTTCCTTCTGGGTCGATATCCACATCAGGAACAGCGGCAAGCTTCTCCGCTGCTGTCATTAGTGTCCTGTTAAACAGGTGATAAAATTATTCCAGAAATATTTATATACAACAGGTGAGAGAAGAGTAGTGCTGCAGTCACAATGTAAACAATACAATTCTGCCTCTAGGATTTATACTGGAAAAAATGTTTCCTTCAGAGAAATAATGATCTAATATTTGGATTTTGAAACGCGTGCCTATTAAGTAAATACAAGCATTCTGTGGAAGATCGTACACCATCCAAACCATAAAACTATCAATTAATTGTATCCAAAGGGAAACATACTTGAGAAAGCAATAAAATTACAAAGAGAGACAACTGCATTCTCGTAGAAAGAATTCGCTGGGTGAATTCCTTCATGTTTGGTGGACTCAAAAATATTTTTTAAAAACATTTATTGGTTATCGTTTAGAAAGAGCAGCCATTTTTGTTTCAGGCTGCAAGCATTCTTACACTTTTATAAGCGTCTGTGGTTTTTTAAATTATTCGGTAATGGATTGCGCCAGACCTTTCATATAAGAGGTATTTATTTCAGCAGACACTGGACCATAAATTAAAACCATGATCACCCTGCTGAATGTATTAGGGAATACACTTTTAATGTCTCAAAGTTGTTGGTTGTAAATTTAAAAAACCCATTTTTAATACTATCTTTCCAAAGAGTAGTTTCTTAGCCTTAATACATTTTGTGGTATTACACTACTCAGTATACTTTTTTTTTTTTTTAGAGAAACAATTATGACAAGCTTATACTTAAAAACACTTTAAAAACAAATGTTTTGAATTTTTTCATTCTTTGGTCTGCAAATCTTTGTTAATGGACCAGATATAAATCTGAAAATTACACATTTAATAGACCTTTATGATATCAAACTTCTGTATAAATTTCAACCTTGAGATTTCATGGACAAAAAAATTTCAAATACGAGTCAAAAATATGTTTCTTACTGTTTGCAATATCTGGGCTGATGGAAACAGTGTATAAATTACATAATTTAAAAATATCTAGGATAACTCTTTAAAAAATGAGACAATTCATTACATTATCCCGTTCTCAACTTATTTGTTTTTACTATGTTGTTTATTGAACAACAGAGATATTTCTTCACTCATGTTGGGCACAGGGTTAAATGTTCGCCTAGTCACAGTCATAAATTCCAGGGGAGAAGACAACTCCTTTAATGATTTTTAACGGGCCTCTCGAATTGATCCTTTTCAAATTTTTTAAACGGGGTTCTTGGTGCTGGTAAAATGTAACATCCACATCTTGGTTTTGACGAGCAATGTTACCAACTTTGGCAATCCACCACTGTTCGTCATAGACACAAGCCACTATGTCCTTACTTTGAAGTGTCAGTGGTACAAGTTTTCCACAGTGATGACGTTCACTATCAGAGGATGTTGATGTGAACTTACAGTTGAGCAAGTTGTATGACTAAGGTATAAAACAATGAAAAGATCAGGTGCCTTTAACCTTCTGACAAGTTTTGAATCTTTCCTCCAAGACATTGGCATAGAGTTCTCGTATTTCCTCACATTTAATGAAACATACGTAATCCCTTTTACCTATTCTTTATACAGAATGTGAACATTTCTTGACGTGTCCAGATTTGGTTCTCATAGGTCCGTTGCAGACTAGCTTTTGTGACAGCTCACTTTGTTGTACCCTTTATGCCATCACACTCACTCTTCCCAGGGCATGATGCAAAGAAGTGCTATTCTGCACCAAGCCAACGGTCTTTTTTTCTTGGAGAAAGGAGATATTAATATTTGTTTGCTTTTATATTGGCTTGCAGCACCATCAGAGAAGTTCATCAGCTTGTTTATGGAACTGTCGTGCTGTTTTACGTAGTTTGTTAACTGCAGGTGAAAAGCATGCACTGCTGTAGCTTTGTGCTCAAAGTAATCATTTGCAACACAAAAACTATGACTCTAGTTTATCTGGATCTTTATAACAGAACATAAATGGACAAACTGTGGCCTGTTTGTTTACCCAGTGGTGCCCTTGTATTTCACTTGAACAACAAAGGAATAGTTTTCAGAAAAGTCAGCAAGAACTATACATTCATCAACTGCCAAGGTTTGCTTTTGTCCTTCAGAAATTTATCCTGACTTTGGCAATTAAATGACACACTATTGAGTTTTCAAGGTTAGTAACCAACACTTAGAAAAACTATTCTCATTATTTTGAGACTCTATTGTTCAACTGCACACTTCAAGGGCTCATTATTAACTAAGTGTGAGTGAACAGATGTTGGTGGAAGGGGGATGACAACACACAGATTTGTACAGGCTTGTCTACATCTACATGGATACTCTGCAAATCATATTTAAGTGCCTAGCAGAGGGTTCATCGAACCACCTTCGCAGTTCTCTATTATTCCAATCTCGTATAGAGCGCAGAAAGAAGGAACACCTATATCTTTCCGTTCGAGCTCTGATTTCCCTTATTCTATCGTGGTGATCGTTTCTTCCTATGTAGGTCAGTGTCAACAAAATATTTTCACATTCAGAGGAGAAAGTTGGTGATTGGAATTTTATGAGAAGATTCTGTTGCAACAAAAAATGCCTTTCTTTTAATTATGTCCAGCCCAAATCCATTATCATTTCTGTGACACTCTCTCTCATATTTCACAATAATACAAAATGTGCTGCCCTTCTTTGAACTTTTTCAATGTACTCTGTCAGTCCTATGTGGCAAGGATCCCACACCGCGCAGCAGAATTCTAAAAGAGGACGGACAAGCGTAGTGTAGGCAATCTCCTTCGTACTGCCAATAAATTGCCGTCTTTGATTACACTTCCCCACAATATTTTCTGTTTGTTACTTCCAATTTAAGTTTGATATCATGAAGATCCATTAAGTGTGTAATTTTCAGACTTTTATCTGCTCTCCTTACAAAGATATTGTAGGTCAAAGAATGAAAAAATTCAAAAAATCAATTTTTTAAAATAGTGTACATTTTGTGTAAGCTTCTCACTATAAGAAGTAGTTATACTGTATAGTGAAATAGCACAATAAATATTAAGGCTGAGAAATTACTCTTACTTTGGAAAAATACAATTAGGGTAGATAAAAAATCTACTCACCAAGTGGCAGCAGAACTCGCACATAAAAGACGGAAGAGGGGTGAAGGAAGAGAACTGGAGACGTCTAGGAAAATTGGTAGATATCGGGAAAGTCACCCAGAACAGCGGGTCAGAGGAGACTAACCGTAAGTAATGTCTTTCCTTCTCATCCCGTACGGTAAGTCTCCTCTGACCCGCGGTTCTGGGTGACTTAACCAATATCTACCCCTTTTCCTAGACCTCTCCAGTCTTTCTCCTTCACTCGATTACTTCCCCTTCCACCCTTCTGCCTGAAGAAGGAGCCACTGGCTCCAAAAGATTGCTAATTACAGCTGTCTTTTATGTATGTGTTCTGCCGCTGCTTGACGAGTAGAATTTTTATCTATTCAATTAAATAGTTTAAAGAATGAGCTTTTTTAGCTTGCAATCAACAAGTTTGAGCCATTAAAAGTAGGGCCTATATTAAGGAATACATTCAGCATGGTTATCATGGTTTTTAATTTATAGTCCAGTTAATGATTCGTATTTGAAATTTCTGGGGCAACTCAGTACTGAATAATTTATATAAAAACAGATGCCTGTAAAAGCAAAAAATAGCCACTGTTTCTAAATGTTGAGAATAAATTTTTTTTAAAAATGTCTTTAAACCCATTAAACATTCGGGAATTCATCCAGCAAATATCAATTTTTTTCTGAAATGACCGAGCGACTGGTTACTTTTTTCCCTGGCCCACTAGTCCTAGCTTACATAACAGAAATTTTGATTTTTATCAATACCAACTGTCTGCTTTCACCTATCACATCATCAAAATGCTGGACATAAATCACTCATCGAAATCAGCCACACACTGCAACGACAAGTAGCCCAAGTTACCTATGGTGTTGTAAGTTGCCACAAATCAGAAACTGCTGTGTTTCCAGTAGCAAAACATACTGTTGCAAAATTGGCAGCAAATGGGTAGCATCACGTTGTGGCACAGCAACCATAAAGCTTTGCTTTGTCTCAACGTCATAACCACCAAAGACCCATTGCTCTCGCACCTATGACTTCGATGGTGCTGACGAAGCAGCTCTCGTCTATTTCAACAGTATGGCCAGGGCCGCCCAAAACTATTGGCTCAATTAAGAAATATTCATGGCAGATATCTCTACAAAATTGGCACCAATCGAACACAGTGTGCTCACTGCCAATTTTGAGCTCCCTTATTAAAAACTTTTGCCTACTGAGTTCGAAAACCCACATGTAAGACAGTTGCACAATTTTAGAAATGTCTAAATGACTGCCAGCAAAAAATGACATTTTCCTGACTGAACATTTCTTTCTACAGTCCCTGCCAATGGAGCAGCTCCAAATTTCGCCATCTTTCCCTGTAGTTTTCTCCAGCTTCATCTCGTTGTATCCAACACAATACCTATTTTCACACACCATATCGTTCTTCATAAGACCTTGTTGCCTAGCCCATTGTATTGAGCTTCGGGTGTTCTCCATAACATGGTATAAATCTTCCATTACCAAATTGCTCAAATCTGGAAAATTTCTCGCCATTTTGGCACACGCAGTAATATAAGATACTTCAAAACGGACAGCCTCAACAGAAAAATATAGGTTGTTGGGCGCACTGATCAAGATGCATAACTGTGAGCAACAGGGACAAATACCATATGCAACAATATGCAAAGCCAACAACAGCTATCATGGTAAGGATGTATGAAACTGTCAGCATTACCTATGGCTAAAGAACTCTGTGAAGAAATATATTAAAATGTCTGCAGCATATTGGCATAGCAACATGAATAAGCTGGTGAAAGCAGACAGTTAATTAATCTTTCCCTCCCCCCCCCCCCCCCTCTCCATATGAAAATAAGTACTTTTTTGGTATTCTGTGCATATATATGCTTATATCTTAAGAATATGTGTTTGCTTCAAAAATAGGTATTTTTCTCATGATCAGTGCATGTACCCCCTAAACTGCGTAAGTGCCATTTTCGTTATTGCAGATGTTCGTTTTTTGGTATTGTGGGCTTGGTTAGAGCTATATAGGTCGAGTGAACTGTACGATTCCTGCTGGCTTTGTGGCTGTAGCATTATGTCGTAGGGTGAGACTTTTTTTAGGGGTGATGTGATGTGATGTTTTGTATTGTTAAAATTAGGTTGTCCTTGCGCTAGACCCCCTATTTCCCGCGGTTGTTCTGTAGTTTCATTTTATCATTGAAGTAAGATTACTTTCACTGTTTCTATTTTCTCGATCCCTTTACAAACGCAACCACAAATCACATGGAGTCAGTCTGGCAAAAAGCTAAAGAAAAAAATCCTATAAGGCCTTTCAGAACTCACTGTGCTATGCTGAATAACTACCTGGCGGAATTTCTCTGGTGTCAACGTTTTGGGGAAAACCCATTCCACAATTTTGTTATTAATTCCACCTTTCTAGAAGAGAGAGAGAGAGAGAGAGAGAGAGAGAGAGAGAGAGAGAGAGAGAGAGAGAGAGAGAGAGAGGAGGAAAAAAAAAAAAATTAAATTCCGTGCATACATATGCAATATGTCATTTTTGATACAAAAAAATTTTTTGAGACAGTTAACTGATTTTTTTCTTTGCATCCAAATGAAAAATAAGTACTTTTTTGGTGAAGAGCGCGTCAGATATGACTGTAACACTCAAGTTTTGAAATAAAAAAATTTTTGGCATTCAGCGCATATATATGCTTATATCTTCAGAAATACGTGTTTCCTTCAAAAATAGGTACTTTTCTCATGATCAGCGCATGTACTCCCTAGACTGCCTAAGTGCCACGAAAAGCAGAATCAGATGTTTCCCTCGACCTCTACAGCTGAAAGGAAGCCCAGATAGCAAGGAACCAATACAGCTGAAAGGAAGCCCAGATACCAAGGAACCAATAGCTACAACCTGAAGAGTGGAATCAGACGTTTCCCTTGACCTATGTAGCTCAAATGCAGCTCTCAATACCTACCAGCAATAATAATAATAATATTATAATAATAATGAAAACAATGTAAACTTCACACACCAACATAACTCAAAAAACACCACAAAAACCAAAACCTTCAACAACTCGAAAACGCAAAAACCTGTATATACACCAGATCAATTAAAACCAACCAAAGTACGATAAATGTAAAACAGACAGAACATCAAAATTACTACAGATTAAAACCAAAATAAAAGTTTATTACCAACAAAAGCATGCAACAAAATCACCTAGGTTGACCGCCGCTACCAGTACACACACACACACACACACACACACACACACACACACACAAAACTAATCAAACCTAACAAAATGCCACACACATAAAAACCCATCACTGAAAAATGAAGATTTCCAAACCCACATTGCAGCACTGGCTACCCAGACTCAAATAAACCCATGTTACCATAGTGATAATGAACCCAATATCACATGTTAAACTCAACAAACACAAACCAATTCAAAAACACACACACAACACCATTATGTCATGGGTCAAAGGAGACAGGTGGAATAGAACACTTCCAATGGCCCCTTAACTTAGTTCCTACCTCACGCAGACAGACAGGATGTGAGGACAAGAATGAATAGTTCTGAAAAATAAGATTAGTGTTTCACTTTTAAAAGTGTTAATCAGCAGTAGGGCCTCCTGGGATCTTGCTTACTTGACTATCAGTAGTGACCAGCCATACTGTTTCTTTATAAAACAATTCCTTAATAACTTCATTGTTTAATATTTGGATTCTTGCACTGATGTCACCTCACGTGTAAGATTGTTCCCCCTATTGTTATCTAGACAACAAACTTGAACTCTAAGACATGATATCACAGTACATAAAATGATTTTTACATGTTAGTCTGAGAACGTGGACAGTGACCAAGAAGGCATACCCTAAAATTGCACTTACTTTAAGTTTTCAAAATGTCACAACCCCTTTCTTCTGTCATTTATCACTCTTTAACCTCTGGCAACAATCTGTTAATATAAAAACTGCACTGTTTTTAGGGTTCATGTTAAACCACAGACCTCTCTATAACTGACTGGTTGGAGAAAGGCAAGACAAAGAACTGGTTATGAATTGTTGTGTCCAAATCAATCTTTGAAATGCCAAAAACAGGATTAGTTAAAAATGTGATACCAAGCTTATGAACGACAACACCCTTAACGTGGTGGAGATATAAGACACAGAACTGATCAACTGCTCACCTAACTAATAACACGTAAATGTTAGCGAAATAAAATGCTAGGGACTAACAGGATCTCTGTGAGAAAAGGTAGTTTTGGGCCCAGGATGTTCTTTCTATTAGTCCTTCAAATATATTAAAAACTTGAAAATACCAGACCCCAATTCGAAAATGGAGCCTCACATAGGTACTTAAATGTATCTATGGAATGACCTACCAACCCAACCTATCCTAGATATATGTTTACACCAGTCTACAGATCAGCCTGTCAATGTAAATGAACACATATATACATCTTGTATGTCACAAGCATTCCCCCAGTCGAACACAATCTCCAGTAGGCCTAGACTTAAAGTACACCTAGCAAACAATACAGTCTAAGCTACCAGCCACAAAAAATAAACTTCATATTATGATCAAAACACACACTCAAAATATTTCACTGAAACAAACGAAATATTCTAGATGCCATATCACATCACATTTCATATAGGCTACCTATGGCTCATGTTGTTCACTGGACTCCAAACACGTTTATTTTTTCACACACAAGCATTTATTGCTTAGTCCAGTTTCTTGAATAAGTATCATGAGGCTATCGTGGTTAAGTTTGTCAAATTAACTCCCAAAAACATCTTTTTGATAGCAATATTCTTTAATACTGGTTGTTTTTCAGATTCCACACCCCCTTCGGAATACCAGCTTGGTGCTTTCTGGGGTTTAGATCTTAGCTACACAGTCATAGTTATGCTACCAAGACCTTGTAATGGATCTGGGAGATGTTATTTTTTTACCGTATTTGTCGATACCGAATTGTAAATGTTTTCTTATATTTTTGTCAGAATTTATTATAATTTGTCTTATTATATGTTAATTTACTTCTGTTTTTGAGAGTAAAAGCATATTGATTACTATTAGAAAATGTATCCACAGTCTAATATAACAGTCGCGACACTCACTGCTGTAAAAATTGTTGCCGTTTGACAGATGGAGCGACACTAGCGCTCCAAGTGGCAGGTAAGGTGAACGTCAGATGCGTCGTAAGCATAATGTTTGTTTGCATCCATTTCCTTCTTCATTTCCGAATTATTTGAGTTATTTTCTTGGCTCCAAGGGTTTGTGTGGTACCAGAAGGCATATATGTTACTAAAAATGATTCTAAAAAAAGCGCAAGTAAGGACAAAAATCATGAATAGAGTGGCAAGCTACAACACATTCGTGAAGAAACACTTTTGACATTGGACAGAATTGCAGCTTACCACGTTGATATCAAAAGATTATAAACACACAGATTCACATGTAGGAAGCACATACATGTACCTCTACATGCAAAAACGACCGACAGCTCGTTTATCGTACTGTAGGCCTACTGCGTTTGTCATTTTCGCCCGTTGCCACAAGTACGACCTTCATCTTTATATTATTCTAAGTGACACAAGCAACTGCAAAATAGTGGGAGAAATATGCTAAAAACATTATAATGAGCTGATTACACTACATTTCAAGAAAAACCAAATATTTGAATAATTTTCAATCAATCAGTCAGTGCACAAGGTGCTGACAAAATAATGTCATCACACGAAAGAAGCAAGGAAAATTAGGTGACTAACAACAGAAGTGAACGAAATACATACCAAAGAAATCAGCAGCCCAAATGAGCCAACTACTTCAGTTTCTTATTTGCTTTCTTGTTGTTAGAAACTAAGTCTTGATTCCAATATTTGAGCCGGTAAACAAGTCTCACTTTAACAAATATCTTGATTAACATCAGCTTAGTTTCTTCACAACATCCAGGGGGAAAACTTGGGACAGCCAGCAACAAGTTTACATATAATTCACCACAGTTTTTCTTGTGAGAATGTTCATCAAAAACTGATGCCATCTGATTTTCACAATCCCTCAAAAATAAACAAATATTTTCACTGCAAATAACCAAGCTTCAAAACTGTCTTCGTAACTTTTGAAATGGCAATAAAATTTGTCATTTGCATCTAAGTCCTGGCTGTTGTCTACAAGTAGATTCCTGCACTTGACACAATTATGTAAAGAAAAAAGTTTCTTCAACATGTAACCAAACACATATCTCATACTGTTTTGTTCTTCAAGGTCTGCTGGAACTTCCACATTTGGTAGCTTTGTTGCAGAACTTGTATCAGTACTGCATAACAACTGAGAGACCTTTAATGTTTGAGCAGATTTCATGTCCAGTATTGCCTGACCCCAGTCAATTCCTTCACAATTACTGCTTGGCACATTAGAGGAATTTATCAGTTTGCTTAGTGTACAGTTGTTAAATGCAGCACAAAACTGCCTTGGAAATGGGTTGCTGCAAAAACCACCTCTCTGCCTCATAGTTGAAAAAAAGTTTTCCAATGTGTCTTGGTTAATTTTACGTGAGAATAAGTACAATTTTGTTCCAGTCAGTACCTCGGCAGCAAGCATTTCCAAAGCACATATATTGCTTAGAAGCCCCTTTACACATGTTATCCTCAGGGAGTAATCTTTTCCATCAGAGCCTACAAATTTCCAAGAGTGAATCCATGGCTTCATCACATGTAGAACATCCAGATGCTCTGAATCACTCCTAATACAGTTTCTTAGATGCACAGGCCCTTTCACACTGTATGTATTAAAGAAATCAAAAATGTCATTAACTTTCTGACAAAAGTCTGAAGTGCCAGTTGCAGATAATGGCATACTACCACAAAATACAAGTGTGTCAACACCAGCTGCCACTGTGTGGCTTAACACACGAACTGCAGTACCCACTTTCATTTTTGAAAAAGCTGGCAGTTTGACAGCTTTTTTAGTCAGCTTCGGAGCTAACTTGTATTTCCTGTGCAAGTCATTTGAATAGAGCTGAGAAATGTCCTTCCAAGAAGCAGTACCAACCAAACCATCATTTGATGTATGAATTATGCCATACCTAAATAGGTTGTTTCTGATGCTCTTAAACAAACGTGGGGTATTATAGAAGAAATAGATCTTCTGCTCCTCATATACCAAACTTGGATTGTCTTGTGTAATTCCCAGTCTCTTTCTACAGCCCACAAAATTTGAACCCTGATCAGTCACACAGGTCTTTACAACCAAGCCAATTTCCTTAAGTGTCTTGAGTACTTCATAAAATATAGCAGTCAAATGCATAGCTCCCACTGTTCCTTTACAAAAACAGTACAGCAATGGTTGTTTGAAACATGAAAAAATGCCACTAATCATTATCACCAACACACTGTTCGCAATTTTAGCTGTGCCTCATATGTCAAATTTGCCATTAGAGACATTTCATCCAATGACATATTCACAAGTTTATCAATATAAGAAAAATGTTGCACCTTTTGCTTTAAAAGATGGAATATATAGTCACTTATCCCACATTTTATTTGCATGCCTTCCACATACCTTTGTAATGTACGCACTGATGGAAGCATAAAACATTCTGACAAAAACCTGTATGCCTGAGTGCTGTAATATAATAAATTTAGAGGAAACAGATTATTTTCGTCTTTCCATCTTGCAGCACGTTTTTCTCTCAATGGCATGGTAATCTGGCTTACCAACAAGTCAACGGCACTTTTTTTAAATATCGGGATACTACAGTCTTTAACATTCGTTTGTCCTTGTTCACTTGCTCCTTCTGATACAGTTTCTGTCGCTGTCTGTAGGCACTTTCCTTGTCCCGTAATAGTTTCGCTCAAAGTCTAGCGATTTGCACATTCTGACACTTCACACGCTTTTGTAAGACACGAACAGCTGCACTTAATCTAACCACTTCATCGTCAAAGCAAGTCTGTGTTGACGATTCACACGAATCTGGCACTGATACATGCAGAGTTGAACCGGCTGCTTCTGTGTCATAGGACTGTTTTACTGCTTTAGATTGACTGTCGAATCTTTGTGGCAGTTTCCTCTTCATCGTCAGCTGAGGTGGCTTATTTGGAATGTCAAACAGTGTGGGTACTGCATTCCACACGAGTCTGTTGTTGTCTGCGTTCATGAACTGGTTTTGTTCGAAATGTGGCGAACAAAACCTAATATTATTATACAGGTACACTAGTTCTTTCTTAATGAGGCCTTCTCGCCTGCTATTAACAAGCCATTTTCTGCTCCTAAAACGAAACATTCATCATTTATACACATATAGTTTGCAAGTGAATCCTGACGATACAGTTTAGTAACATGATGGTATATACCTCTCAGGATCCTTAGGAAACCTAAAAAAAGACAGCTGGGGTGTCTTCTTCCTGTTGTTAGTGCAATTTATTGCGCTACAAACGCTCCCGCCAGTAAAAGCCATTGTATAAATCGAAATAAACAACCACTATTCTCTTTCACGATCGCGGCGAATTCACAGTGTAACGCAGCAGCCTCTTGGGGCGCTGCTGGCAACAAAATCGAGGCGAAGTGTCGCTACTGTTATGATGTATCGAAGAATAGCAAAGAGACTGATTACAAGTGGAAACTTGTGAATTGTGTAAAATATCTTTGACGTTGGAGTCGTCTTTGACTATTGTTTTGGTGTGTGTTGACGGAAGAACAATGTGAAGGTCGCCGTCATAAATAATTTTGAATTATATTACTATTATTTTTGTATTAACTAAAAAGAAGAAACTACATTTGAAGAAACTGTATTTGAAACACCAAAATGAGAGAAACACGTTGAACCACGTCTTTTCTGCAGCCGACAACGATGCATTGTGGAATCATACTTAGACAACTGAAGCCAAGACTAATATCGCCTTGCAAACGTCTAACGGAAAAGGTACTGTCACGAAATATGGCAAATTTAAGTAAATAAAAAATAGTGATCATATTTTCAACTTGTGTCTTAGCCGGGATGCCATATTTCAACTGGGGACTGTAGCCGGGATATTGTGTTCACGAGATTTTCAACAGTGCTACGAGGAAGAACAGTTTTGTGTGTTAATACCTGTTTCTTCAGAATGTGTGTTACAGTGTTTGTGTTCATCGGGAAGTAAAAGTTTTGGAGAAGAAATGTTTCGGCAAAAAATATAATTTTCGACATAAGAAAATACTTCAAGAATTTTGGTCAACAATCACATGGATGGAAAACGTGGTTTTGCAACAGTAGAAGAGTGTTCCAGATAAGTCACGAAAACCTCGTATTTTGTTAATACAATATTTTTATCTTGTTTTATATTGTTGTGTATAAATTTTTGTTCTTCACAATGACTTATGAGTTTTTCGAGAGTATTGTGCCTAAAGTAGAAAGTAGTAATTTAATAGACTTCGAACATCAGGACAGGTCAAATCAAAGAGAAAGAACCGATCAATTTGATTTAAAAAGTTTTCTTGTAAATTTCACGAAAGAAATTAAACAATCAGTTGACGACAATAAGACTTACTGGGATGAAAAAATTGATAACATTTTGTTGCAAGTCCAAGCAGTCAATACCCAAGTGGGTGAGCTTTCGAACAGAGTTGGCAGTGTTGAGGAAAAAATTGAATCTGTGGAAGCAAAAGTAAATGAAATTGATGCTAAATTGAGCGGTGAAATTAATACTGTAAAAAATGACTTACTGGTAGATAGGGAACGAAATTTAATGTATTTTAATGAGATAAAAGGGGATATTAAAAATTTGGATGAGAATACAAAAAGTTTGACAATCGTTTGGTTACTCTAGAAGAAAAAGTAGAATGCAATGATTTAGAAAACAAAAAATCTGTCAAAGAACTTAGCGAAAAAATTGAAAGTTTTAACATTGAATTTCAAAGCAAAAATTACAATGTCAACACATGTAATCTTGTATCTAATATTCCACTGAAGCACTTTTCGGTAGATGGACCCTTACATCCCATTGATTTTATGCTGTATTGTAAGGATTGTTTTTTACCTCACTCACCAGATGAAATAAAAATTAAATTTGTGAAAAAATTCTTAGAAGGGGAAGCTTTGACTTGGGCAAACCAGATTGTAACTCTGGAAAAATTTTGGGATGATCTTAAACAAACTAGAATCAAAAGTGAATTTTTGAATGGGCGAAACTATAGAGAATCAGATGGGAGCATGAAACAATTTTGCAAAAGTGAACTTCAAAAACTTATTCATTTAACAAAACCTTTGGATGACTTGATCAAAATTGATACCTTAAAGAGAAGATTGCCATCAGCAATGCAGTTGAGTTTAGTTCATTGTCCTGATGGGTTTACTCAGAAAGGTAATGGTCAAAATTGGGGAAATGACAACTTTCAAAAAAGGGAACAAAACAATTATCATGGCGTCAGTCAAAATTCAGGGGGATATAACAATTTTGAAAAGAAGGACCATAAATTTTATCCAAAACAAGAACAACATTTTCACATTAATAATCAACAAAATAGAGAACACTTTAGGGATCAAAATCACAGAAATTTTGATAGAGGTCCGTACAATAGGAACTAGCAACAATCAGGTAATGTTTGGCATAGGAATGGGATCAGAAATGTTGAACCAAGTGAGGTGGCGCAGTGGTTAGACACTGGACTCGCATTCGGGAGGACGACTGTTCAATCCCGCGTCCGGCCATCCTGATTTAGGTTTTCCGTGATTTCCCTAAATCACTCCAAGCAAATGCCGGGATGGTTCCTCTGAAAGGGCACGGCCGAATTCCTTCCCCATCCTTCCCTAATCCGATGAGACCGTTGACCTCGCTGGCTGGTCCCCTTCCCCGAAACCAACCAACCAGAAATGTTGATCAGAGACATTGGCAGAACCACAATCACCAGTTCATACAGGAACCGGAAATAAAAAACGAGTAGACGCCCCCTTGAAGGTCCGCAAGGTTGAGGCAGAAGGTGAGCATGATGAAAGGACCAATGGATGTGACTATCATAAACCCAAACATGACAGTTCCAAACCTAAGCTATCACATGAGGTTATTAGTTGTTACTTATTGAAAAAATTTCAAGAGGAAAATAATATTGATAAAGATAAAATTTTCAGTACACAAGAACATACAGTAGATAAAAGTAATTGTGATTCATTTAATTTAACAGAGTTTTACACTCGGGCAGAAAAGAACAACACTTTGTCAGATGATGTAATTTGTAGTAGTTCAGAGATGTGTGTGAATGAAATAGAGAATGCATGCTGTGAGAATGAAAATGTTGGTGAAAGGGATCTGGTAACTTTAGAAAGGGGAAATAATATTTTGGGGAATAATTTGAATGTGTATGACCTGAATATGTGTAATGATAATGATGTTGTTGATAAAGTTGATAATGATGGTAATGGTATTGATGATGATGTTGAGGAAAGGTATTTCATTAGTTTAAATAGGGAATTGGGTATATACATGGTTGAAAATGGATTAAATAGTGAGAATATTATAGAAATTCCCAGGGATGTTACCAGGATGAATAAAGCTCACAAGCTGGATGTATGTGAAAGTGTGAATTTTGATGTTGTTGATAAAGAATCTGACTACACAAATGACAATGACACATGTATAACTTGTAACCTAAGTGAAACTTTTACAGATACTAATGATACACACACATTTCTTATGAATATATGGCTCAACAGTGAAACTATTTCTTTTGACAAGAACTTTAGAAAGATGCTTATTAATGTATGTGAAACTGTATGTCCTGAGTGGTGGAAAAAGATGAGATATTTTATTTTTGAAAAGCTGAAGGATAAGTACTTCAATAGTATACAATGTGATTTGGATGAAAATTCTTAGCTATTTGAGATAATAGAGAGTACTCATGACAATTTTGTGTCTTGTGCAAATTTTATAACTGTGACAAATAATACATGTAATGATATGCCATATGATTCTGATAAGTATAGGTTTGGGGAAATTGAAAGTGATTTATTACATGAGGATACAGGTTCTGAGAAAAGTGATCAATTTTGCAGTCCCTATATAAAAGTTCAAATTGGGTCATGGATTGGTAAATGTTTAATTGATACAGGAAGTGAGATCTCGGGAATATCTGAAAGGTTAAGCAAGAAATTGAAAGTGGGGAAAGATTATGTTGAAATGCCAGTTGTTGGGGTAAAGATAAAAGGTGCTACTGGGAAGAGCAGTAAATTGGTAAAAAGCCAGGCTTTAGTGACATTTTTAATTGGAGGCAAGTTGTTCACACATGGATGTTTCGTAATTCAGGAATTTAATGAGGATTTTCTTTTGGGTATGAATTGGATAGCAGAAGCAAATACAGCATTTGATTGGGTTGGAAAAAAACTTTTGTAGAAACTAGTGAAAGGGAGTACATTCAGACAAATTTTGCGAACACACTTGGTGATCAGAGTAATGGAAATTTTGACAGTATCAATTTACTAAAAGAAAAAAGATTGGAGAATATTGAAACTCATAGATTTGATACCGATGAAGTTGAATTTGGGAATTTAGTAAATTTGAAAATTTCAGAAACACAAAATTTATCTGGGGAGCGAAAACAACAGTTAGAAAATCTGCTGTGGGAATACAGTGATGTTTTCAGTGACATACCTGGAAGGGTAAAGGGTTGTCAGTGTGAGCTTCAGGTAAAACCTCATGAACCATTTTTCATAAAACCATACGGTATTGCAATATCAAAAAGACCTGGTGTTGAGAAAGAGCTGAAAAAGATGGAAGGATGTAATATAATAGAAAGGAGTATCAGTGCATATAATAATCCTCTAGTAGTAGTTTCGAAAAAAGATGGTGGAGTAACATTGGTTTTGGACTCTACACACTTAAACAAAATTTTGTTCAGACAGATAGACCATCCTGAAAATATTGATGAGTTACTCTATAAATTTACGGATTTAAAATATATGTCAAGTTTGGATCTAACTTCGGGTTTTCATCAGGTACCACTTTCGGTTAATCCTAGAAAATATACTGCTTTCTTGTACAATGGTAAGAGTTACCGTTACCAATATTGTGTTGTGCCATTTGGGTTAAATTCTTCTGTTTCTGAATTTATAAGAGCTTTGGATCATGTACTGGGGCAAGAACTTGCGTCTAAACTGATAATTTATGTAGATGACATTTTGGTTACAGCGCAAAATTGGGAGGAACATTTTTTGATTTTGAAGTCAGTTTGTGAAAAACTTAGAAAAGTGGGGATGACATTGAAATTAGAGAAATGTAAATTTGCAGTTTCTGAATTGAAATTTTTGCGTCATGTTGTCACAGACAAGGGAATTTTGGCAGATCCAGAAAAAATTAAAGCAATTTCAGAAATTCCTATTCGTAAGACTAAAAAACAATTAAAGTCGTTCTTTGGGTTATGCGGTTATTACCGAAAACATATAAGTGATCAGAGTCTGAATGCACCATGTTTAAGCCAATTACTTAAGAAAAACACTGTTTGGGTTTGGGATAAAAGTTGTCAGGAAGAGTTTGATAAAATTAACCAAGAGTTGAGAAAGCAACACTTATTACACAGACCTGATTTTAGTTTTCCATTTTGTTTGAACACGGATAGCAGTAATTATGGGCTTGGAACAGAGTTATTTCAAGAAAGAGTAAAGAATGGAGTTAAGATACATTGTACCATAGCATTTTCAAGCAGAATGTTGCTCAAGCATGAGAAAAATTATACAGTCACAGAGAAGGAACTTTTGGCAATTCATTGGGCTTTTACAAAATTTAGAATTTACCTTGTTGGACATAAAACCATAGTATTTTCGGATCACAAAGCTTTGAGTTACTTACAAGAGTGCAAATTATACCACAGTAGATTGACCAGATGGGCAATTTTACTGCAACAGTTTGACTTTGAAATCAAACACATAAAAGGTTCTGAGAATGTAGTAGCTGATTCACTTTCAAGTTTACCAATTGGGGGAGAAAAGGAGATTTTTGAACAAGAGGAGGAAAAGCAATTTAAAATTAGATACTTGAAAGGGGTGGAAAATGAAAAAACAATTAGAGCTATGTGTAACAAAATTAGAAAAAATCAAAATTTAGATCAGAGTTGGAAATTAATCAAAGAATGTTTAGGCAAGAAGGGGTATGAGAAACTTGATAAATTTTACAAATTGCATAAGGGGATTTTGTTTCGGAGAACAGATGTAGATTCTGATAATTGGAAACTGTGTTGGTCAGAGGCAGATGCTGATAAGCTGATCATTTACATACATGAAAGTTTCGGTCATTGTGGGATACAGAAGTCTATTCAAAAGATACAAGAAAATGTTTATTTTTACAATATTGGAAAGAAGGTAAGAAAAGAATTGGCAACCTGTGACAAATGGCAGAGAGTTAAAGTGAGCAATCAAAGATGTGGTGGAGAGATGCAAAACATTATTCCGGAAAAACCTTTAGATCTTATCGCAGTGGACGTATATGGAATGTTACCAAAGAGTAAAGGTGGTTACTGTTACATATTTGTTATGGTAGATGTATTTTCAAAATTAATTAAACTATATCCAGTGAAAAAAGCTACTAGCCATGAAATTATAATAAAAATTGAAAGAGATTATTTCGAACAGGTGGGTAAACCAAAAGCTATATTATCAGATAATGGTTCACAGTTCACCTCTAAAATTTGGAAAAAGTTTATTGAAAGATAAAAATTGAAGCATATACTTATATCTGTTTATTCTCCGTCCACCAATCCTGCAGAAAGATATATGAGGGAAATTGGGAGACTTTGTAGAAATTATTGTAGCCATAAGCATCCAACCTGGTTTGAGCACATTCGAAATTTTGAAGATATTATGAATAGCCTACAACATAGTTCCACAGGATTTGCACCATATGAGATTATGTTTAATATTAGACCTCCAAATCTTATATCAGAACTTATTGAATTTCCTAAATGTACACCTTTAACTATGCAAGAGAGAGAAGATATTGTCAGGGAAACTATGAGGAAACAAGGGGAAAAGAGGAATAAAAGATATAACAATAGGGTAAGATTAACCACTTTTAAAATTGGGGATCTTGTTCTGGTCAAATCTCATGAAAAATCAAAAATGTTAACTTCAGAAATTAAAAAATTCGTTGATATCTGTATTGGGCCTGTTGAAGTCATAGAAAATCCACACCCTAATGCTTATCTTTTGGTGTATCCTAAGTCAAAGAAATTATTTGGTCTCAGGAATGTTGTCTCTTAAAAACTGTATAAACAGAAATCATAATTTCAAAATTTAAATAACCTATTATCATCTAAAACAAAAGTTCTCCACTGCAATACGCTTGTTAGAACAAAACTGCCTGTACAACGAAGTGTGTATATTTGCATGTATAAATTAATAATTTGAAGTCACATATTAATTGAAACTGATGAAAAACACTGTTCTAACAAAGAATGAGAGAAAGATTTATTTTTACTTTTTTACAAAAAAAAGTCTCCATAGTGAGCATTTCTGAATTTTTCTAATTTTTGGAAGCTAAGTCTTCCCTGTGGGTGAAGGCATGCATGTGAGGACATGCATGCAAAGGTATAAGTTTCAAAACCAATTTTAGATAAAGCCTCATGATATATGAGCAGTTTATTGTTGTTTATACTGATGTTGTGGGGAGCAAAAGTACTCTTCACAAGAATTTAACTTGTAGTAATATTGTAGTAGAGAGGAAAGTGTACATAAATAATTGCAAAAAATTTAGATAATACTGATGTATCTTTAGCTGTACTAAAAGAAGAAAATCATAAAAAAATACAAAATAAAAAAAAACCTAAGTAAAAAAATTTAAAAAGAAAATCATAAGCAAAAAAAATATACAAAAAACAAAAAATCCATGACTAATAAAAAAAATATAAAAATTAAAAAAAAATCAGATGTTAAAAAAATATATATATATAAAAGGGAAATATAGAGAAAAACACATTACACTATATATGTCCAATATCATTTTTACTGTACAATATGTAAGCATAATGAAATTAACATTAATATTTAACCCGTAACTGGTACACCTATAAATTGTAACACATAAGGTACATCTGGGTCCTCGGGACCCACCCAAGTTTTGAGTATATTTTGGTAAAAAAAACACATTTAAATGAAATTTAAATATGGAACTTTTATTAATGTTTTGTTACTAATGTTTTAAAACCACATTCCTCATTTATGGTCATACCTTAAAGATGTTACAAAAAAGGACAATAAACTGCATAAAATACAAAATGTGAAAAATATACTTTTGGAAAGTCCTGCACATCAGTTACAAATAGTAAGATAGACAACTGAAACTTCACGTTTAAACACAAAATGTACTATGCTTCACAACAGTAAGCCAGAAGAAAAGTTCAAAATCAATATAAAAATTTCTGCAGGCACAACTTTTGGATAAATTTTAGTACATTTCTCAGCTAAATGACTATGTGATCTTTGAAAATAGCAGAAATTATGACAAAATATTAGGTTTCAATTATACAGCATCTTCACCAGTCCATTTCAGTTATTTCATTCATCCAGACTACCGAAACAGTTTGGACATAAAGCAGTGGAACATTCCAAACATAATGGTGTTCGACATCTGGCACACGCCCGGGATGCTTTCCTGTCTTTTTTAGATGGGCACACTGAGCATCTTTTCCTCTTCGATTTAGTAGCACCAGCTTCACTGTGAACCTGGGATGTTCCTGATGCCTTGGAGGGGGTCATGCCTAGAATATCACAAATGGAATTTCGGATATCTTTTCTCAAAAATGGAGAATCCAATCTTCTTTTCATACAATCACTTATGAGTTGTGTACCTAGTTCAATGAGGAATTCTCTGCGTGTCACATCATCAGTATCTTCTTTCCCATGGTACAAAACAAAAGCATTTACACCTGCTATATCTAGCATAGTGTAGAAGACTGCCATAGGCCACCGCCTTGTTCTTCTAGAAGTCGTGTAATTATGCGTCTTTTCGTCAAGTGCGTCAACTCCACCTTTTGTTTTATTGTAGTCATGGATTATTTCAGGCTTATTTTCCACCATACATTCTCCATGGTGCATTGTCGATATCAGGTTGACAACCTTGTTCTTTTTGGGGACGTGTGAAAGTATTGTTACAGAACCAGAGTATCCGTAGATTGAAGAAGACACATTTCTGCCCTTTGCTGTTGAAAAGCTTGGTGGTAGCTCAGCCTTGTTCTTTCTCATGGTGCCAATATAAGTCAAATTACAGTTCGACAACTCATTGACCAACTCCACACTTGAGAACCAGTTGTCCCCTGTCACATTTCTGTTACTTCCCTTGATTGGTTCAACCAACCGCATGACAACAGCTGTTGGTAAGAGGACACGGCGCGGGATGGCTACAGCTGATTTTCCCGAATATATCTCTGCATTCAAACAGTAGTGCATTTTGGCATCAGCTAGAATAAATATTTTTATACCGTATTTCCGTGGCTTGGATGGAATGTACATCCTAAATGGACATCTACCACGGAATCCTACAAGCATTTCGTCAACAGTGACGTACTCTCCGACTGAATAGTTTTCTTGACAAGCTTCTATCAATGAATTGAAGAGCCAAGAGATGTGGTACAGTTTATCTGTGAGTTTCCTTGCGTCACGGGTTGCTGCATCATCAAAACGAAGGCAACGTAATAAAAACAGCAAACGTTTCAAGGGCATAGTTGCCCTAAAAATTGGTCTACCAGTGCCGTTTGTAGCATATAAACCATTCAGATCTTCGTTGTTTGACTTGAAGGCTCCCCACAAATAACAAAGACCTATGACAGCTTTTATTTCAGTACTGTCTGTTAGATTTGAAAAAGAATTCTTTTTTGACTCAGGTGGCAATGACATAATCTTTTCATTGGTTCTGAGTACTACCTCTGCAATCATTTCTTTGCTGAAAAGTAGTTCCCAAAATGCTAGAGGGGTCTTTTCTGTTACCTGTCTAGCTGCATTACGTATGCCAGGAAAGTGAATTGGAGCAATGATGTTGGTTTGAGAGGTTCTTCCACGTATGCTGGGTGTTGTTGACCACTTGAATCTGTTTCTTCCATAGATATAATTAGTTCCAGATTGTTCGTTGTTACTGTCTCCATCATCACTTTCATCACTTCCAGTTTCATGTTCACTAATTTCATAGTCACTGTCGCTTCCACTTATGTCTTCAATATCACTGTCCAATGGTTCGTTCAGATTATCTGTAGTATCTTCCTCGCTCATTTTTCTGAAGCACTACACCGTAAATCCAAGATACCGGAAATAATGCCACGAAAAGAAAACTTTCACTAACGGTACACCTGGGTCCACGGGACCCGATCACCTTTATAGAAACAAAACTAACAAAGAAACGCCTGCAACAATGTTGTGGGCTGGTAGCCAGTTGATTGTTAGGAGAGTACAGGGAGAGGGAAGTCAGTGCTACCACACACATCACGGAGCTGGAAAAAAGAAATTTCGCTCGGGTCCCTGGGACCCAGGTGTACCAGTTACGGGTTAAAAAAAAATTAAAACTTATTCTAGGAAATGAGTTTTACCTTTCTATTATTTTCAATCTGCATGCTGTATGTTAGAATATTTCTCATGTATGTTTTATACCATGTATATTTGTCATGTTAAATAATTTCTTTACTTGAAAATTTTGTGTATGGGATTGATGGGGAAGTATCATTGCAACAACAGCCAGTAATAAGTCCACAGATTCAAAGAGTCCAAATTTGGAAGAGGCTATCAGACTGCATCATTAATGTACTAATTGTGTAATACAGATCCATCACTGAGTGTTGTCGGGATTTTGTTGTATATGTCCATAACAACAAAAGCCCTGGGGAGCAGTTTAATAGATCTGGGAGATGTTATTTTTTTACCGTATTTGTCGATACCGAATTGTAAATGTTTTCTTATATTTTTGTCAGAATTTATTATAATTTGTCTTATTATATGTTAATTTACTTCTGTTTTTGAGAGTAAAAGCATATTGATTACTATTAGAAAATGTATGGAAGAATAGCAAAGAGACTGATTACAAGTGGAAACTTGTGAATTGTGTAAAATATCTTTGACATTGGAGTCGTCTTTGACTATAGTTAGTCGGCAGCTAACTCTTGGTGTATGTTGACGGAAGAACAATGTGAAGGTCGCCGTCATAAATAATTTTGAATTATGTTACTATTATTTTTGTATTAACTAAAAAGAAGAAACTACATTTGAAGAAACTGTATTTGAAACACCAAAATGAGAGAAACACGTTGAACCACGTCTTTTCTGCAGCCGACAATGATGCATTGTAGAATCATACTTAGACAACTGAAGCCAAGACTAATTTCGCCTTGCAAATGTCTAACGGAAAAGGCACTGTCACGAAATATGGCAAATTTAAGTAAATAAAAAATAGTGATCATATTTTCAACTTGTGTCTTAGCCGGGATGCCATATTTCAACCTTACCAATGATTTACGCTACAATTAAAACAAAACTTATTCACAATTCCAATTACAATAGCTACACATTTCATGTACCGGTTTTCGTAAATACAGATCTTTACGTACTTGGTTTAGGTGAAATAATGCCAATGCGTCACAATTATTTCGATGTGAGCAATGAAACTTCACGTAAAACATGACTGCGATAAAATGCGTAATAAAATAAATATACCGAGGTCTAGAAATAAGCATGATTACACATAAAAGGGATGATTAATACAGTTCAATATTAAAAATGTGTATTCAACAAAACCGTAGTCCTACAGAACTGGAGGGGTGTGACGGTAATGGTTTTATTTTATCAGTGAAATTACATACCGGTACTGGATGTTACTAATGCACCTGAAACCATCAAATAAATGATTACAAACTTAATTTACCGGTTTTTCTCCCCCGGAATCCAAAACATCAGACAGTATATATAATAATGGTATGAGACAATGAAGGGAGATTATTTGAGGACGTATTTTCATCAATTTTGAGACGTTATGACTCGTAATAGCCCTGGAGACGTCTTTTACAACAATCGAATAATTTGTAGCAGTACACCGATAAAAATAACTGCTTGTAACTAGCAAGTAATCGCGCAACGCGCAACCAAACTTCGAACACACAAATAACTTCTTAACACGATACGATTACATGACAATGGACACCATACGCATACTCAAAATAACAAACCAAGATAAACACAGCACCGGTTTTCGTACGCCTCCAAACAAACTGCTTTTCAGAGATTGTATTTTAATAAATGAAGACATACCGGAGCAGTGGATTTTAATAATACCGACAACCAAAGACAACAAAGCAACTGAACTACGCACTAGAACAAGCCAGTTTATTTGATTAATTTAAAATATTTTGTTATTTGTTGACATGAATCCATGGCTTTTTAGATTAAAGTACTGACTTCGAAAGTGGGGGCATTTGATGACAGAATTAAAAATCATTATTGACAAAGCCAATCCAATCCAATAGAGATCGTAGATCTTACACTAATAACTAAACAAGAAATTTCCAGAAACTTACCTCCGCTTATAAAAATGTCCACAGTGTGCGTTAGAAAAATGTGTAGAAGAATGAAACTCAAGGAGAAAATACGAATTGCTTTGGAAGTAAAGGATACTTATTATAAATGTCACTATCTTTATCGTAAGTTTTGCATATGATTTTTACGGCTTAATGCTTTGGTTGCTATTATTGGCTCGTTGTAATACGAGAGTTTCTTATTTAAATTTGAACGAAACCATTAAACAGAGGCACATTTTCGAAGTGTTGTTTGACTGATTTAGTCACTCAGTACAAAACACCTTCCTATACTCTTTACTAGTTTAAAAAAATGGTTCAAAAGGCTCTGAGCACTATGGGACTTAACTTCTGAGGTCATCAGTCCCCTAGAACTACTTAAACCTATTTAACCTAAGGACATCACACACACCCGTGCTCGAGGCAGGATTCGAACCTGCGACAATAGCGGTGGTCTGATCCCTGAAAATGTTACTGCAACTTTTCTGAAGTGTATAATCCTTGACTCATTTGCCAGATTTATGCATTCTGTAATCTCACTAAATAACTCAAGGAAAATAACAGAGACAGTTCTATCCTTCTCCAATCCGTGCATGTATCATGTCTTCAGTGAATTCGGCACCAACAGGACATTACGAATTTGACTTTTTTAAATGTCCAACCACACATGCATATTTCCTTGTCCAGCAGTTCATTCGGTTGGGCAGTCTCCAGTATATGTTTCCTTCTGTGTTTTGTTTGTACAGACATACCGGAGCAATGATCATTCACATAGATTTTAACTTATTTTTTGCCAGTGCACTGTTAATATCTGCGAAAACAAAAACTGCTGCACAAGCTCTGCAAACAACAAATGTGATCTTACAAAACATCAAACAATGGTTCTTCGACAATAAAATGAAAACAAATGAAGAAATAACACAACAAAATCTTACATGCAGCCTTACAAATGTGGCATACCCCGATAATATGGAGGCTATCAAACTGCTGGGATTCCTGATTGACAGCAAATTAATAATGAATGAACAAACAGTGTATGTGTGCTCCCAGCTCTCTGATGTACTATCTGCAGAAAGTAAGTTGACACTCGGCGCCGTGGCTTATGGGAATGACTGTAAATGGGAGATGCCTCCACTGTCACTCGCTTCAGCCCCCGCGCCGAGTGTCAACTTAGTTTGTGTGTACAGTAATATACCTTCTGAGGAGAACAGAAGGTGTATTAGCTGACCCATACCTTATAACAGTGCATTATGCAATATTTAATAGCCACATCAATCATGGCCTACTGTTATGGGGATATTCTGAAGGCTGCAAGTATGTGGCAGTGCTACATAAAAAAAGCAGTCAGAATCTTTGCATCAAGCTAAAGACTGCAGCACTGCAAGCCTATGTTCACGCAATTCGACCTGGTGGAGGCTCTGTAATGGTGTGGGACGTGTGCAGTTGGAATTAAATGGGACCCCTTATACTTCTAGATACGATTCTGACAGGTGACACATATGTAAACATCATGTCTACCTGCCTCCATTCATGTCCATTGTGCATTCCGACAGACTTGGAAAAATCCAGCAGGTCAATCCAACACCCCACACGTCCAGCACTTCCGCTGGCCTCCATCTCTCCAGACATGAACATGTTTGTGCATACCTGGGATGCCTTGCAACAAGCTGTTCAGTACAGATTCGACCCCCTTCTACTCTAGCAGATTGATGGGCAGCACTGCAGGATTCATGGTGTCATTCCTTCCATGACTACTTTAGACATTAGTTGAGTCCATGCCACGTCATGCTGCAAAACTTCTGCATACTCGCGGGGGCCCTACCCGATATTAGGCATGTGTACCAGTTTCTTTGGCTCTTCAGTGTGTGTATCATATATATTTCCTTATATATATGAAAAATGATAAATAACTCTTGCATATTTAATCTTCACACAGTCTGTCCAATCATGACTGGTAAACAACACAGATCCAGAAATTAAAAACATCAAGTTACTGGTATTTCTATAGATACGTTAACTTTGCACACCTTATGTTATGGAAGTAAGAGCTCTGGAAACCAAGGGGCTGTTAGTTCTGTTTTGCATATATATCTACTTGATTAGTTCTCATTAGTTGGAAAATAATATTGTGGCAATATAAAATCTACCACCCCAAGAAACGACAGTGAGAAAATGGATGTCATGTAAAAATAAGCAAACACTGCAGAAAGTGCTAGATTCCCAATTTCTGGAATAGACAGGAAGATTTATGGGTCTCTACGTCAGCCGAACATAACGAATAGAATAGTTTGGTAAATACCATAAATGGATATAAGTCTGCCACAGCAGCCTGTATTCGAGATGACTGTAACTGCAAAATTATCTGAAAGGAAAAAAGATCAAGGTCAATTACAAATACACACTTTCTATCTAATCAAGTGCTTCAGATGAAGGATGTTTCATTTATTTATTTATTATACACCTTTAAAAATGCAACCAACATAATCTTTTGTGTACACAGACGTAGCAATACAATTACATAAATAACACGCACAGACTAAAAAATATTTTACGTAATTACTGTTCGACATTAAATTGTCCATCATACTGCGCATGATGTATTATGTAGAATCACATACATAAGTTTAATGTAATGAAACTATATTACTGTCTGAGATAATTTTTAAAGCCTATTTCGAACTCTTCTATTGTATAAAATGCTTTTTCTCTCAAAGCCACAACTGTGCGACGTCTTTAAACATATTGGTGACACATTGTGTACCTGTAGTGACAACATATTAAACTGTTTTACCCTCATGTATTTGTAACTGTCTAGAGTTTCCTTAAGTCTAGCGACTGTGATGTCTGTCTTCTGTTTTAGGTGTGTATTATATTGACGGGCCACGAGGCTACACCACCGCGGGGTCGAGGCACCTTGTCACAGTTCCTGCAGAACTCCGCCCCCCCCCCCCCCGCCGCCCCCCCTGCCATCAGAGGTTCGGATCCTCCCTCGGGCGTGGATGGGTGTGTTATCCTTAGCGTGAGATAGTTTTAGATTAAGTAGTGTGTAAACCAATGACCTCATGACCTCAGCAGTTTGTCCCAATAGGAACGTACCACAAATTTCCAAAATAACATCAATGGATAGAGTGTTTTAGTTTGTAATAATGCTAGTTTTCTTTTGTATGTATTAGACAACTTAATATGAAGAGGAATGTAGCTGTGGGTATTTTTATTTATTTATATATTTTTTTTTTTTTTTTAAATAGGGTTCCCAAGACATTATTTATAGCCCCACAAATGCATCTGAACTCCTTATTTTTGCCAAATGTGATCTTTTTTTGCTCCAGGGAAATTCCTCAATAACACAATGGCATGTCAATTGTGCTTGGAAAAAGGTATAGTATGCATTTAGCAATAGCTTATCATTAACACATGACCTTAGTTTACCTAACAAATATGTAGCACATACTAAGTTAGTAGAGATATATTTGGTATAATTCTTCCATGTTAATTTCGTGTGAAGACAGAAGTCAAGAAGTTTAGCTGAAGCAGTTATTGCCATCCTCTTTAATTGATAAGGTAAAGAGAATATTTACAGTTTGTCAGTATTAATACAAAATTCAGTGAGATGGAACCACTTACTGGCTGCTCTGAAATGATCCCTACTTTACTGCTTTAATGCTCCTCAATTTTTACCAGCTGGAACAAAAGTGGTACCATCATAACATAAATTTTCACATACTAATCACTGGTTATGACATAACGTATTGTGAGTCACTAAAATTAGGAAGTATTATGTTATGTGGCTGGCATTTGGCTGAAATCAGAAATTAGTGGCTAGTGTTTGGTTGAAATCAGAAATCGGTCATGTGACATTCCTCACTCACTAATTTTGAGACACAGTATTGTATCCATCATATTTCGTTGTTTCCATGTTATAACTTTGATTTTTTGACAGTATGCAATTTGAAGGCAATGTCAAATAGAAGATTTATCACAAACACATCACTCTATATACAATTTGTTATAATTAAATATCTCTTAGACACATCAGTCCTTAAGAGATTTCAAGATGAAATGCATTCACTGTGGTTAGAGACGTAGTGTTACAGAACTGAAAGAAGTAGGATAATATCCTAGAACACACTAATACCTTTTCTCTCCAGCTTTGCTTTTGTAACACATTCTGGGTCTTCTTATTTATGTAATAGAAGCATGTCCCACAATATTCGATGTTATTTACATGAAATGAGTTTCTTCTCTTTCATGGCTTCAAGCTTAAAAAATGAACGATGAAACTGCTGCTAGTGAAACAAACAGTAAAGACATTTACATCATATGAAATTTACATTTTTTCTTATCACAAATAATTGACTTTTTTTAATATGTCATGATTCCTGAGGGTGTGGTTAGGTGGGAACCTACAAGTAAAGCTTAAGTTACTGCGAGTGAAACGAGCAGCAATCGTATGTATAGTCTTGCTTGTTACCAATGCTTTGTGATTTCTTTGAAATAAGCCACGATTTTTGAGAGTGTGGTTATACGCAAACCTAAGAGCACAGCTTAAATTGGTGCAAATGAAATGAGCAGCAATCATATTTGTAGTTTTGCTTGTCATAAATGCTGCGTGGGATTAGCCGAGCGGTCTAAGGCACTGCAGTCAAGGACTGTGCGGCTGATCCTGGCGGAGGTTCGAGTCCTCCCTCGGGCATGGGTGTTTGTGTGTTTGTCCTTAGGATAATTTAAGTTAAGTAGTGTGTAAGCTTAGGGACTGATGACCTTAGCAGTTAAGTCCCATAAGATTTCACATATATTTGAACATTTTGTCATAAATATTTAGTTATGATCAAATCTTTAGCAGCGCTTTCATAAATGTGGTAGTCAAGACAAAGAGCACATTACACTGGGAGAAAGACATCATGTCACAGTCTGATTTCATGCAAATGCCAGTCACACACTGTGGTACTTCCTGATTTCAGTCACTCATAGCATAAGAAACAGTCCCTAATACAACATAAAAATGCTATCAGTTATTGTGTCTTTTCATATAAATCTTTTCACTTATATCTACTTTATCAGCTTTCACTTTGTAATTTAAGTTTTCTTATTTAGAAACTATCATCAGCATTACTAACACTTAGTGGATATCAGAACCACCCACAGTAACATTATGTGTGTGGAGGATGGCTTCTATGGACTAATCCCACTAACTCTGATACGAATGTGTGTTTCACTTTGCTTTTTGGTACTTTCGTTAAATATAGTTTTTAAGCATATGAGATAGATTGATCAAACTGTGAGGTCAAAATGCCGTGATGGAAGTGATCTGATTAATCTAAAAGAAGATGTTTTAGTCATTATTAATTAACTAAAGCAGAAATAAGGATGTAGCAGCAAATTTCGAGATAACTCAACCTTACAAAATCCGACGCCTAATACGTAATGTGCTAATCAGATACAGTCTTTTAATATACCAATTAAATTATGTACAATTTTGATTTTGTAGTAATTATTGTTTTTGTAACTTTTAGCCCTTCTGTCCCCACACCAAACCAGTTTAGTCAATATATTACAAACACGATTTGCCTCGAAACAACAGAGACAGAGTGTAAGGATACCTGAACATCATTTTGGTTGTCTTTGAAATTGTTTAAACGATAATTCGATTGAAAAGTCATTGTGTAATTCTAACCTGACGCCATAAGAACAACATTACACATCACCATTGTAAAATTAGCTGTTATAGGCAGTTATCTACTAACCAACTAATAAGGGACACATTTGTTTGGTTTGACAGCTTCAGATGACAGTGTGTATTTTCTTTTCTGAGCTATGATATGGTGCAAACATTGATGGCAGCCATATTTAAATGCAGCAAACGTGGATGTTTGCAGAAATTTATTCAGGAGTGGTCAAGGTTTTAAAATTTTTGTATTTGATATGGTCCTCAGCAGACAATTATACCCTAAGAATAAATTGTAACATGGTATTATCAGTTTTATTGTATCTCAAAGCATTGGTAGTTGACTCAGTATATTTTGAAGAACACACTACTTTCATAACCCAAAAGGCAAGCATATTTCATAAATAAATGCAAAGTAAATCTTTTTGTACTAGTAATAATGAATATGGATACATTCTTTTCAATTAAACGATCAAAAATGACATCTGCATATGATTCAACAAATCGGGAAATTATGGCAGACAATATTCACTAAAGATATTTTCATTCATATAGTTATAATGTTTAGATTGTCACTGAATACTGCAATAGAACGAAAAAGTCAGACAGGCTACATAAACCTTGTTGAATATCACAAAACTAACAATAAAAAGTGACTGATTAAAATAGTAACTTTGAAGTCATCTGGCTTACAAAATGTAAAGTCTGATCATGTGAATGGATTTATTAGATTATTTTCACACCATCCAGTGTTTAGGGCTGACCTGCATAATTAAAGTAAAATGAAGCTTCTTTTTTGGTTTGTTTGGATAATGTGCAACCCACAGTCAGCATTCTAAGCTCCCAAATCGAAGAGCATGAAACATAACTTTAAACGTAATTTTAAATCTTCGTTAAATTTTTTCTCCCTTACATGGTTAGTGTCAAATATTTAACACCTTACCTCATTCTTGTATTTATCAGACGTTTGAAGGTGTTTCATACATATGAGTTTGAATCTTTAAAGAATTGGGTGATGGGTTTACTGATGAGGCACGTAAAAGTTTTAGTTGATTTTTGCTGTTTTGACAGCAAAGTAACTGAGGATGGCGGGAGCAGAGAGGATATAAAATGCAGACTGGTTGTAGCTAGAAACACATTTCTCAAGAAGCAGAATTTGTTAACATCTAATACAAATTTCAGTGTCAGGATGTGTTCTCTGAAGCTATTTGTGTGGAGTGTAGCCTTCTACAGAAATGAAATGTGGATTACAAGCAGTTCAAATAAGAAGAGAATAGAAGTTTTCCAAATGTGGTACTACAGAATAATGCTGAACATTAGATAGGTAGATCGAGTATCTAATGAGGTGGTACTGAATGTAATTGGGGAGAAAAGAAATTTATAGAAGAATTTGACTAGAAGAAGGGACCATTTGGTACTACATGTCCTAAGGCATGAAGGTAGCGGTAGTTTGATAGTAGAGGGAAGTGTGCTGAGTAAAAATTGTAGAGGGAGGCCAAGCGATGAATACAGTTAAGCAGATTCAAATAGAGGTTGCTGTATTTAGCGAACATGAGGAGGCTTGCACAGGATACAGTAAAGTGGAGAGCTGCACAAACCAGTCTTTCATTCAAGACCACATCAACAACTACATCACGTTTTATTGGTAGCATTATTATTATTATATTTTCCTTATTACTATGCTTGAGACGCTGGAAACAAAGGGAATGGATACTGCTACTAGCTTCACAGTTGTGTTAGGCTTTAACCATAAAGATTGCACTGTCTGAGAGGCTAATTTTGCATTTTTGAATTGATGTGTTAATCGGAGAATGTTATTAAAATTGTGTTTAGAGAAATACAATATCACTCTTTCCAACAATCTGTGTGCTGAGATGATGTGGATGCGACCACACCCTGCTCTGTACTGCTATGAGAGTATCACGCCACTTCGAGGCAGCCAATCCCGTGTCAGCACGTCGCCACGTGACCGACGGAATGACGGCAGCCTACGGGACTTTGTCCTTCCTGTTTCTTTTGCGCAATACTCTTGCCATACGACTGGGCAAGCTGACACATTGGTTAGCTCACTGTACTCGCATTTGGGAGGACGACGGTTTAAACCCACGTTCGGCCTTCCTGATTGAAGTTTCTGTGATCTCCCTAAATCGCTTCAGGCAAATGCCGGGGTGACAGCTTTGAAAGGGCACGGCCGACTACCTTCCCCGTCCTTCCCTAATCTGATGCGACCACCGATGATCTCGCTATTTGGTCCCCTCACCCCAAATCAACTCAAACCCTCTTACCAAATGAGGCAACATAAAAGAAATCTATTGCTTCTATTAGTGAAAACACGATTTCCCGAAAGTTTTTTAAAAAAATGTTAATCATGACAAATAACAACCATCCTGTGGTTTTCCACACTCATGCAGCATATTTGTTTGCAGAACCATTATAGCCGTGGTTACGGCATGAGTGAAGAAACACAAAGTATGAAGAAAAAATTACGACTAATCGTGGTAATTTAGAAATCTGATAATTTCCGGTATGAAAAACTGTCATCATACCCACTCCTGTGTGTGAGTTTCGTCTGAGGCGAAACGACGGGAAACTCAAAGCGGACACAAGTCAGTGTAGTGCGATTTAGGTTTAACAATAAGTTGTAAAACGAAGGACAGCAGCGATCGAGTATTCGCTGCTGCATGGTGGTCTTACGTAGCAGTGGCGTGCGAGACGAAAGTGGAGGAGGCTGGCAAAGAAGGCGTGGCCAATATCTTACTCACAATCTCTCGACGTCAGCTTTTATCGACTGATCGAGAAAAAGAAGTAGTCCATCTTTAGGCAAAGCCTTTACAAACTATTTCATTATGCCTAACTTTATATGTAGAGGTGGCAGGAGGACGTTATTTGGATCTACTAGGTTTTGTGTAGAATGTTCTTCTCACCAGGTTTTAAAGACTTCCTCACAGACGAGTTCTTTCTGTACCAGTGTTCATCCCTAGCCCTACTGTCCCATTCACACAAGAAACATGGAAATTTGGTAAAGCCACCTTGCTGACCAAGGAGCATGCATGTTACTTTTAGATCGCCACATTTCATCCAACCATGAGCAGAATAGCCTATTTCATTTAACATTATTTCTAGATTTTCATAGCTTTTTTTCATGTGTACAGAATGTCCAACAGGTATAGATGCATACATGTTACAATTGTCTAATAAAACAGCCTTAAAACTAGTTTTGGATGAATCAATAAACATCCTCCAGTCTTCCTTGTTGTATTCAGTACCAAACTCATTCATCAGACCTGGAATGTCTGAGCAGTGCACTAAATCACCTTCTTGTTGAAAAAAGTTGGAAAATTGCTGCTCACTCTTTCTATGCATGTATATGCTGGTTTCAACTGCCAATAAGTTCTTTTCTTTTAATCTAAAGCCAAGCAATTCAACTTTTTCTTTCATTAAGCCCAGATCCCTAACCAAATCGTTAAGCTCGGTCTCAGTAAACAATTTGGGCTCTAGACTTTCTGTATTACATTGGAATTCATCATCGTCTGGTTCATCTAAATCACATTGTGCATCAGAAAATACTTCTGTTAGAACAGAATTTAAATCATCTGGTGGGTCAGGAAACAGCAAATCTACACCATGCCTTACTGATCGGATGGCAGATGAAAGGTTAGAGTAGCTTATTACCTTTTTTGTTTTCCGCATAATGACCAGTAATATCAACACTGCAAAAGTAGCAATCATCGGAATGATTTCTTGGCTTCCTCCATATCATGGGAACAGCAAATCTAAAGGCTTTTCTCTCCTTTTTCAACCATTTTCTCAGGTCTCCAACACACACACAATATACCTTGTGTGGCGCCTAAAATTTATCTTGATGACCAAGTTTAGATCGAAAGTATGATAAATAAACCTTTTTCAAAAAGTCAACAATGTTTCTTTGGTGTTTTTAATCACAAATTCAACACAAATATAACAAAAACTGTCAGCAGAGTTTTTACAACCACGATTAAACACTGTATTGAGCACATGTACAGGAAACGAGAAAGTGAAGTTAGATTGACAGTATACAAACCACCATCTGTTAACACAAAAATAGAATTGACCTTTTGTGCCAGCAAATGTTTCTCATCTACATTTATTGCACCTCATTTTAAATTATTTTAACTATACAAAAGCTGTTAAATTCTTTAAAAAATCACTTACTTTAATAAATTTAACTGTAAAGTGTGAAGAAATGGTGGGTGATACAGTTTTTGAAGTATCATATTTAGATTTCCCACCCTAACAATAAAAAGAATAAGGTATTTTCACCAAAAAGTTTTCCATTGTTGGTCTGTGTAATTATTTGTTAATATGGATTTCTCTTCACTGTAACTTTTCTGGTGCTGTAAGCTGTATATTTTTCTCAAATTAGTAACTTTCTGCTAATTAGGAAATAGCATTTCTTTGGAAGTACAATTGTACTGACCATTCATATATGATGCAAAAACACTTCATAAAGGTTTGTTTTCAAATATGAGCTGTAACGTTACATGCATTATGCTTAACCTTAATGAAAGTTATCTTAATCCATTTTGACGTATAAAAAATGTTTGTTTTGTTTTTTTCTCTGCATGCAATAATTCATATTGTCACAGAGTATGCAGTTTCATGGCAAGTCACATCTCCGATGGAATAAACAGCCGAACCAGCAAGTACCACAAAAGTATAGTAAAGCAGCTGCCGTCATTCCACCTTGCAGACATGTGGCGCCCATCCTTACCCATGTACATGCACAGACAGTCATAAACTTCCAAACAACATGCTATTCTAGAACAACAAACTTATAAAAAACCGGTATGCTCACTATGATACTCATCATTTGTCGGCCTGGTAGACATTGTGCAACACATTGCCTTACCCAAGTGGTATGTTATACTGTATGTCACCTTTTTGTGTATGTAAATGATGTCATCACAACCACAGGACGTAGAGAAATAAATAATACTGCTAGTTCAGATTGTACATTTGTCTTCAGAAACGAAAATTGTTAAAACTTTGTAAAATAAAAACCCTTTACTTATGGTATTTGAACTAAGTAATATTTCATATAACTCCATTTCAAAACATCTTTACTCATGACATAGCCCTAACGTTACTTAATGATTACTTACAAAGACTCAGTAAAAATTTATCATTTCAATGTATCTGATCTCAAATACTTTGCTTGAGGTCGGATAAACACTGGTGCAAAGTAACCATTCTTCAATAGGAATTTGAATTCTTGAAGTAAGTTATAGTCTTAAAATGTTATGACCATATATTATTTTTTCATTGTCTCTATTTCTCTATGTATGTGGACCAGCCACAATGGTGGCTGGTAAACCAGCTGTACCTCTGTTTTAATTATCAATGGTCTATTCAGACACAGGGAGTATTCGTAGCCTAATCATGCTGACTGGACATGGAGTAATTATTAATTCCTATTATGAATTGATCATAGTTGTATCTTCATCTGGATTACCAACTAAACTTGTGAGGAAACATAGGCTTAGGAGCCTCATTTCTTATTTCCTCTACACATCCTTCAAGTAGGATAAGGTAAGCAGGCAGTTAACCTACTTATTCTAAGTTAAGCTAACATTCCCTAAAAATGTGTATAAACTAAATCATGTGATTTAACCATCGAAAATAAGTAAAAACTCCCCTCGTAAAAAGCTCCTAGCAAACAAAGGTACTGCTAACCATGAGAAAAGTACAAAAAATTCTAAGGAATAGTTGTGAAACATGCAAACATCCCAAGTCGTTGGATGTATCCATTCAGTTCTGACAGCAAATTATAGTTTTCCATAGACACTTCGAGCTTTTCGGAGTTTATATATTAATCAGTCAATTTCAAACAATCAAATGTAATAAATGTTGAGAACAACTAGTGTAGTGAACTTGTTAACTTCCTACTTTCTGTGTTAAGAGCAGCACACAAAGTTAAGACAATTCTGTCCTAGTTATCCATTTCTGAAATGAGTATAAGAATTAGACCACAAAACTCAGGTTCGTTCCTGTATTTTGCAACTTTATAGTAATCCTCAAAGCTAATAGTATCCTACTTCTGCAGAAACCCATAAATACTCCTCCTCCTACAGAAAAATCCTTCATAAAGACCATTCAAATTTTATAGCTATATTGGCCCTATATATATGCCTCCATTTTTCCTCCATTTAAACTTAAGTAATACTCCCTTTATCCCACCTGCACTATTCATAATATAATTCATGTATATATGCGTATCATAGCCTGTTCATTATTACATCACTCCCACTAAACTGCTACTTTCTCGTCTTCCCTCTTATAACTTTAGTTACCTTAATTCTATTGTATTTTGAACCCATACCTTATTACTGAGCTTCCTGTTAAATATACTACTGTCTCTTAAATATACTACTCTTTGTTCAACTCAGCATGAGCAAGAAACATTATTTTGAGTAAAGTCGTCTAGACCGATATTAAAATTTTCTTCATTTATTACACCACTTCAGCTCCTGCCACTATCAGAGATCGAAAAGCTTAGAACTTACAGAACAAGGTTGTCCTTGACAAAATATATGTTGTTCCTTTTACAGAGTAGCCTTTTTGGACTTAGAATGTAATCTGGATATTCTTGCCATTTATTACCATCTCTCTATGTGGTGATGGCTATGCATGTAAGAGAGAATGTATTCAGTTCTGATGTCTCTTCTGATCTCTTGTTCTTTTTAAATGTGGGCTGTGGCAAATTATGGTGACTTCTGTGAGTAATGAGTAATTCCTTAATAGTAAATGCTATCTTCTCATGCATACTTATCTAGATATTACTCATAAAATATTTATTCTCATCTATTATGTAGTGAAGTTCATAGTCAGTGCGAAATAGTGACTTGTCTTATTTCCATGCTTTTGCTTTAGCTTGCTTAATATTGCTAAAGTCTTCTTTTGTACTTTCATCACAGTTCCAGATAGTTTTCTATTTCAATAAGTTCGATAAATGAGCATCTTTCATAGCCTAGCCTCTTACAAAGCTCCTATAGAATCCAGCCAAATCTAAGTGATCATAGATGCTTAATATTTCTAGTCTCTGGACAGTCTTTTATAACTTGCATTCTTTCTGGACATAGTTGTATTCCCATTATTCTCACACTGTGTCCCAAAAAGTCAACTCTTGTCACCAAAAGTATGTTTTAGAAACTTTTATTAGTAACCCTTTTTCTTCCAGTCACCTCAAAATATATATCAATAATTGTCAACAGTCTTCCCAAGTCTTGTAGACTATTAATAAATCATTGACATACATTATTAATTCTTGCACTAATTCCCTCCCTAATAAATATTGAGCAGGAATGAAAACTGACACAGGAATGTCCAATTCGGTAATGGAGTAATTCAATCATGCTTGCCAAGACTTCAACTAATGAAAGCTGTTGTTCTGTGATCACCTTCTCCTGGATTCCATTCTCCTTGGTACAGCTCACAACCCAAGGCGAATTGTAATACTTCCATGGCATTTACTTTAAACTGAAAAGATTTTCTTTCAAATAAGAAGGCTGTGTATGGCCTTGAGTGGTCATGTAATGCTACCTGCCAGTATCCTTCCATGAAATCTATGGAAATATGAAATTCTGCTTCATCAAAGTTAGATAACATCACTTCTGTACTCAGGGTTCTAACCCTTTCTGTCTCTTTGTGTTTATGGAGTGATCATGAATCTAAAACTAAATGAACACCTACCACAAGTCTCTTAAGTACCCACAACAGACCCTAAAAATGCATTGAGTTATGTTGCTGTCTATCTCCTTTCATATTTCATCTCTCACTGCAATTCGAAGGTTTATTGGTAGTGGATACGACTTGCAAAAGGAAAAAAACTGTGTCATCTTTTACTTTAAACTTACAGAAGTATTCCTTCATTAGTCCCAAGTTATCTGTGACCACATCTTTATGTTTTAACAGAATACCTTC
Source organism: Schistocerca serialis cubense (assembly GCF_023864345.2). Taxonomy (NCBI): domain Eukaryota; kingdom Metazoa; phylum Arthropoda; class Insecta; order Orthoptera; family Acrididae; genus Schistocerca; species Schistocerca serialis. The sequence continues at coordinate 20,862,550 of NC_064643.1, read as the reverse complement.
TAATTAAGATTTCTGTTCTTCTGGCACTACAGGTGATTCTCTTGCTATCAATTTAATGCCAACTCCTCTTGATTTAATACTTCCCTTCTTTTTCTTGTTTATTTTCATCTGTTGCAATAATATCAGTAAACACAACTAAATGAATATGCTCCTCTGATGATGGGCCTTGCTTAGATTTCAATGGATTACTTTGGAAAGCTATGCTAGCTACCTTTTTACCTATTTTCCACACAAATATTTTCTGGTTGAAATCCAATCGATAATAATTATCAAGTAACCAATCTTATCCTAACAGGATCTATGGCACTAGCAACAATGTTTGATGGAAGTTCCACTTTTTAATCGTAACTGGTAGTCATGTTTCTTTTTTAATTTGCTTCCCTTTATTACAGGGGGTTCCAGTAACACACACTCCCATTACTGGTACTAGGAGGCAACAATATTTCTTCCTCATTAGCGCTAGCCATGGTGTAAGATTAATGATATTTTATGCACAGAATATAGGTGAACATCAACTTTATTACCAAAAATGTCACTCACTACTATTGGTTTACAATGTTCTCCCTTAGCTGTTACTTTTCCTTCTTTAAACAACTACTCAAGAATAGGTCTCAACCATGTGAGGATTACTGTCTTCTCTGAATGAGGGCCTACTATTCTATTATTAGTTTGGCATGGATCTTAGTGTCAAATCTTTTTCCTGAACTTTAGGGTGAATTTTACAGCAATTCATCCACAAAGCTTTAATGTAGCAAAAATTATGTTTATATCTTTTTTAGTAATAGGTCAAATTTCGGACAACTTTTTCCATAATGAATCATATTTCGACCAATTTTTTTTCCAGAAATCCAAATGTTTGTCGTATTTTTAAGTACACAAGAATATAAACACGAAAATTTTACTCACATGACAATGTTTGAGGTAATGTTGTCACAATTAAACACAATTACTACAAAGATTTATTTATCAGGTTTATAGTAGACAAGCAGTGTAACACATTATGTAGTCCGTTCACTGATATAAAGATTGTTGCACAGAGTCTACAAAACATTCTCGAAGCCAACAAGGGTGGCTTCTGGCACAATAAACATAGCACAAGTAGTCGCCCCATTCAGTTTGAATACAAACTTAGTCCTATTCGACGAAACCAGGGGAGAAATTCTTCAGCAATGACAAGGAAATATTATTTTATAAACTATATGAAGTTAAGGTTAATGGGGGAAATGGCTTTAATGTGTAAAAACACTGCAACACCTCCAAACACAGTAGCTGCACGAAGATAAGTGCTGAGAAGGACAGCAGACGAACGCTGTTATTTGAGTAGACATGTCCATCTTCAGAGGTGCAAGAACTTGTTTAAGATGGTGGTGTCTTGCAATGTCCTATTGGAGAAGCTGAAGAATCCCCGCTTCAGACAGTTCTTGAAGTACAAAATAAATCCAGTTCCAGATGAAGCTACGCTGAGAAACGACTATTTATCTGTGTGCTACGAGGAAGTGCTCGACAAAATACGAACTAAAGTTGTTGACCAAGAGATTAGGGCGTCTATCGGAAATCACCAATTTGGATAGGGGTTAAATTGTAAATACTTTTGTTGGTGTCCTTAAAGTTGACGGACCTGGAGAAATGTTTCTCCTAAGGGTGTGAAGCTCTCAGCAGAATAAACAGCTCGACAACTGCCTTTGCGTTTGACAACTCAATGAAGCTACTGTCACTGTTGGTGTGAATAGAGACCAATAAATGGTGCTTCATACATGGCTGTAGCAGCCTACAGACTTCAGAGTCTCTATCCCAGTGTGGCACACATCACTTGCCTTGCACACGCATTGTACAGAGCTGTAGAAGAGGTGAAATTAAATTGCACTGATGTGAGCCAACCGATCTCCTCTAGCAAGAAAATCTATGTGAAAGCTCCACTAAGAGTACAAAAATTAAAGAACAGGGAGCTTCCCTCCATTTCCCCCTCAGCTTGTACTTACACAATGAGGTTCTTGGGTTAATGTTGTTGAGTATTACTGTACCTATTACACCAAAACAAGACGATCTTTTCTGACCCTGATAGTGATTAATAAAGTGCTATCAGAACTGCCAAAGAGTTCTTTACAGATACGTTGTCTCTAAACTTGACATACATCAACGCGCTGTGTCATCCGAACAAGACACAGGTGCAAAGATGCGAGCTGGTGCCAGTGCCATAGAGACTCTCCACTTGCGCGAGTTCCACCTGCGCCACTGTCGGCGCTGAGCATGGAGGTAAGAATAGAGGGAGACGCCGTGATGTCACAGCTGTGAAGTTATGTGAAGCCGAGGGTAGCCATCTCAATCCGACCAAAACATTGCTGCTGTAAACTTGTGTGCATAGGCTTGTCGCTCACTTTTGGAAGGATTTTGCGCTATTATAGTGACTTGTGTGGTGTTCGGATGTACGAATCTTTCTGATTGTGATGCGAAATCGAAGGGAATAACATTTCATGTGTAAGTTGTCTCGTTAAGTGTGATTTTACAACTTCATTGTGAATGAACGTGTGCTACATCGGTACTTGTACTATAGCGTGTTTTTCTCCTGTAGATTTCCTAAAAATGAAAGTCGGAAAGCTCTGTGGGAGAATGCCGTGAGGAGGAAGAATTGGTGTGCGTCGAAATGGAGCACTATATGTTCTCAGCATTTCCGAGAAGAGGACATAGACCGAACTTCCGTTTCAACAGTAAGGCTCCGAGAAAATGCTGTACCATCAGTTTTCCCTACACACCCAAAACATTTGCAAAAGGTATGTTAATTCAAAGAATTAAATTCTTAGTTTTCAAGTTCACATTTCAGTATAATACGTATGTATCGTCGATAATCAAAGTGTTGAGTAACTCACTTTGTCTTCATGATGTACCAAATTAAAAGCTAACACTACATTAACTGTCCTAAACAGGACACTGTGTAGATTTGCCATTCTATGTACCTCATTTCAGTAAATATTGGTGGTAATGAAGAGTGTTTCCCAGTAGTGTAACGTAACTGAAATGTCCCAGCATGTATTACAAACAAGATGTATTTATGGGTCTTTGGAGGGAGGGTATAGCTAACTTAGTTTTCAGTTTCTATTATTTAGTTTGTGATACACGTTTATTACTGAATTAACAACATTGTATCATTTACATTGAAGGCTAGCTGTTCGTAATATTACATTAAAAACTATTCTTAATCAGAAGAAATGCGGAATTTCGCCTTTACGAGATTTTATTTTAAACAAAAACTTTGAAACAACCAATCTGATGACGTTACATGCATATATATGCTGCAATTAGCGACTGTAATACACGCAGCGCTATAGCACACTGACAATGTTTTGGTCAGAGTGTCATGGCAGTGAGCCACGCCCCCATGGCTTCAAAACGTAGTACGGCTGGGATACGTAGCGCCATCTCCCCTTATTCTTACCTCCATGGCGCTGAGGGTAAAGATATCGACCTCGCCTCAGCCAATTGCTGACCGATTACCGTCCGCCAATGACCAGACGACAACGGAAAGAAGCCCGCTCGGACGATAGAAGAGCAGCTCTCGCCCACTTGTTTATAGATCATCGTCCAGGGCTGACTTGGACAGGGAACGTCATTTAGTGAACTCTTAAAAGTGAACAGACAGTTCTTGTAAAAATTTCATTTGCTATGTACTGTGAAGTTTACCTTCAATCATTTGCACTTAGCCATTGAGGGCCTCTTTTGTCTTATATTACATGCAGTATTGCAGACTTAATCATTCAACAAGTCACAAAGACAAGTAAACCTTTTTAACTCATTTGTGTGACTTTGTTGCTAATTTGTTGGAGTGTTGTTGAACCTTCATTCACCTATCCTGTCACCTGACCCTGGGGCACAGTTGTGTAATAGTGGCAGGGACAAATTGTCTTAGCGGTGTACTGCACCAGAAGCCATTCCACAAACTCTCAAACTCGGCCTGCCATAACACGGTGGCAACTCGGCCTCCACAACAGTATCGACGAGCCCTTTACAAAACTGGTGATGTGAGTTTGCAAAACAACGCCAACTTTCCAGTGGTATCAAAAGGCATCACATGACTGTAAGCTGATGGTACTCAACTGTGTGATGCCCTGTCTATTGTGCAACACAAGCAAAGTGAGTTGCATTGAGCTCGTGTTCATCTGATCAATAAAGTGAACAACAAACTGCAAGGTGTTCTCCAGTCAATCAGCATATTAGTACTTACATTACTGTTCACACAACAATTTGACACTCGGCACGGTGGCTGATGGGAGCGACAGCTGCTGGAGATACCTTCACATCAGCCACCACACTAAGTGTCAACCTAGTTCCTGATGATGTTGTTTACATTACTAGAATGAGTTGTCTATGCCTCGTTACTTCCTTGATTATTTCTCCTATTATTATTCCACATCCTTACTTCACAATACTTCGTATTACTTTTTCATTAAAATGTGTGTGGATACCTTTCTCTTCATTATTGTCTGGTTGGCAGTTGTCACCTTGTGCGTAGTCTCCTCATTCTTTGTTCAGTATATCAATACCTTTGATAAATGTCAATAAACAGTTTGCCGTCATCTGCTAAAATATTATATATCTTTCTTGACATAGTAAGGTATCCTCTGCACCAACACTTTAGTTACAGGCTGTCCTCTATAGGATTGTCCACGTATTTTGAGCTTTTTAGCTACCACTCAATATACAGGGTGTCCCAAAATAATGTATACGCTCTTTGAAACAGAGAATATCGTTAATTACAGGAGACAGAAGTACAATTTTTATGGGTAATAATTAAGAAGGCGGTGAAAAACATAACAATGATTTCTTCTGTTTCAGGATTGTCAGCGAACATGGCGTTATCGTTTGAACAAAGGAAATGGATGCTATAGTGTTACTGGAAAACAGAGAATGTGAGTGTCGTATGCTGACATGTTGTTGTTGTTGTTGTGGTCTTCAGTCCTGAGACTGGTTTGATGCAGCTCTCCATGCTACTCTATCCTGTGCAAGCTTCTTCATCTCCCAGTACCTACTGCAACCTACATCCTTCTGAATCTGCTTAACGTATTCATCTCTTGGTCTCCCTCTACGATTTTTACCCTCCACGCTGCCCTCCAATGCTAAATTTGTGATCCCTTCATGCCTCAAAACATGTCCTACCAACCGATCCCTTCTTCTAGTCAAGTTGTGCCACAAACTTCTCTTCTCCCCAATCTTATTCAATACCTCCTCATTAGTTACGTGATCTACCCACCTTATCTTTAGCATTCTTCTGTAGCACCACATTTCGAAAGCTTCTATTCTCTTCTTGTCCAAACTTGTTATTGTCCATGTCTCACTTCCATACATGGCTATACTCCATACAAATACTTTCAGAAATGACTTCCTGACACTTAAATCTATACTCGACGTTAACAAATTTCTCTTCTTCAGAAACGATTTCCTTGCCATTGCCAGTCTACATTTTATATCCTCTCTACTTTGACCATCATCAGTTATTTTACTCCCCAAATAGCAAAACTCCTTTACTACTTTAAGTGTCTTATTTCCTAATCTAATTCCCTCAGCATCACCCGATTTAATTTGACTACATTCCATTATCCTCGTTTTGCTTTTGTTGATGTTCATCTTATATCCTCCTTTCAAGACACTGTCCATTCCGATCAACGGCTCTTCCAAGTCCTTTGCTGTCTCTGACAGAATTACAATGTCATCGGCGAACCTCAAAGTTTTTACTTCTTCTCCATGAATTTTAATACCTTCCCCGAATTTTTCTTTTGTTTCCTTTACTGCTTGCTCAATATACAGATTGAATAACATTGGGGAGAGGCTACAACCCTGTCTCACTCCTTTCCCAACCACTGCTTCCCTTTCATGCCCCTCGACTCTTATAACTGCCATCTGGTTTCTGTACAAATTGTAAATAGCCCTTCGCTCCCTGTATTTGACCCCTGCCACCTTCAGAATTTGAAAGAGAGTATTCCCGTTAACATTGTCAAAAGCCTTCTCTAAGTCTACAAATGCTAGAAATGTATGTTTTCCTTTTCTTAATCTTTCTTCTAAGATAAGTCGTAAGGTTAGTATTGCCTCGTGTGTTCCAACGTTTCTACGGAATCCAAACTGATCTTCCCCGAGGTCTGCTTCTACCAGTTTTTCCATTCGTCTGTAAAGAATTCGCATTAGTATTTTGCAGCTGTGACTTATTAAACTGATAGTTCGGTAATTTTCACATCTGTCAACACCTGCTTTCTTTGGGATTGGAATTATTATATTCTTCTTGAAGTCTGAGGGTATTTTGCCTGTCTCATACATCTTGCTCACCAGATGGTAGAGTTTTGTCAGGACTGGCTCTCCCAAGGTTGTCAGTAGTTCTAATGGAATGTTGTCTACACCGGGGTCCTTGTTTCGACTCAGGTCTTTCAGTGCTCTGTCAAACTCTTCACGCAAAATCATATCTCCCATTTCATCATCATGTACATCCTCTTCCATTTCCATAGTATTGTCCTCAAGTACATCGCCCTTGTATAAACCCTCTATATACTCCTTCCACTTTTCTGCCTTCCCTTCTTTACTTAGAACTGGGTTGACATCTGAGCTCTTGATATTCATACAAGTGGTTCTCTTCTCTCCAAAGGTCTCTTGAATTTTCCTGTAGGCAGTATCTATCTTACCCCTAGTGAGACAAGCCTCTACATCCTTACATTTGTCCTCTAGCCATCCCTGCTTAGCCATTTTGCACTTCCTGTCGATCTCATTTTTGAGACGTTTGTATTCCTTTTTGCCTGCTTGATTTACTGCATTTTTATATTTTCTCCTTTCATCAATTAAATTCAATATTTCTTCTGTTACCCAAGGATTTCTATTAGCCCTCGTCTTTTTACCTACTTGATCGTCTGCTGCCTTCACTACTTCATCCCTCAGAGCTACCCATTCTTCTTCTACTGTATTTCTTTCCCCCATTCCTGTCAATTGTTCCCTTATGCTCTGAAACTCTGTACAACCTCTGGTTCTTTCAGTTTATCCAGGTCCCATCTCCTTAAATTCCCACCTTTTTGCAGTTTCTTCAGTTTCAATCTGCAGTTCATAACCAATAGATTGTGGTCAGAATCCACATCTGCCCCTGGAAATGTCTTACAATTTAAAACCAGGTTCCTAAATCTCTGTCTTACCATTATATAATCTATCTGATACCTTTTAGTATCTCCGCGATTCTTCCAGGTATGCAACCTTCTTATATGGTTCTTGAACCAAGTGTTGGCTATGATTAAGTCATGCTCTGTGCAAAATTCTACAAGGCGGCTTCCTCTTTCATTTCTTCCCCCCAATCCATATTCACCTACTATGTTTCCTTCTCTCCCTTTTCCTACTGACGAGTTCCAGTCACCCATGACTATTAAATTTTCGTATCCCTTCACTACCTGAATAATTTCTTTTATCTCGTCATACGTTTCATCTATTTCTTCATCATCTGCAGAGCTAGTTGGTGTATAAACTTGTACTACTGTAGTAGGCATGGGCTTTGTGTCTATCTTGGCGACAATAATGCGTTCACTATGCTGTTTGTAGTAGCTAATCCGCATTCCTATTTTTTTATTCATTATTGAACCTACTCCTGCATTACCCCTATTTGATTTTGCATTTATAACCCTGTAATCACCTGACCAAAAGTCTAGTTCCTCCTGCCACTGAACTTCACTAATTCCCACTATATCTAACTTTAACCTATCCATTTCCCTTTTTAAATTTTCTAACATACCTGCCCGATTAAGGGATCTGACATTCCACGCTCCGATCCGTAGAACGCCAGTTTTCTTTCTCCTGATAACGACATCCTCTTGAGTAGTCCCCACCTGGATATCTGAATGGGGGACTATTTTACCTCCGGTATATTTTACCCAAGAGGACGCCATCATCATTTAATCATACAGTAAAGCTGCATGTCCTCGGGAAAAATTGGAGACATTGGAGAGCTGAATTTGGAATACCACCACCAACAAGAGTAACAATTCTAATAATCAGAGATAAGTTTGAAATCGAAGAAACAGTGCAGAATGAGAAGAAGAGAAATAGCGGACGAAAGAGAAGTTCAACAGACAACGAGGGTTTTGATGCAGTAATCCAGGCATACACACGATCCCCGAAGAAATATGTGAGGCAATGCTCTCATGGGACTGGGATCTGCAGAAGCAGGGGTCATACAATTTTGCCATCTCAGAACTTTAAGCCTTACATTCCAAGACTTCTCCATGCTCTTAACGAGGATGATCCTGATAGGCGAAGCGAATTTTGTGAGTGGCACATTAACAGATGTGAAGAAGAGCAATGTTTCCAAGATCGAATTATTTGGTCAGATGATGCGACGTTTGAACTTGATGGAGCAATTAACAACCATAATTGCGTGTACTGGGCCAGGGAGAATCCATACGTAACTGAGCAAAGGCATGTTAATCTACTAGGAGTAACAGTCTGGTGTGGTCTGTCTTCTAGAGTGTTAATCAGGCTGTACTTCTTCAACAACACTGTCACGGGTGACTCGTACTTGGAAATGTTGTAAATGATAACTCCTGGTCTTAGCGTTGTGTCTGGAATGGAAGATTATTACTTTCAACAGGATGGGGCGCCACCTCACTTTCACCTGGATGTGAAGACATTTCTCAATCATACATTCCGTACCAGATGGATAGGACGAAGATGGAGTGTGGAGTATCCCACTCAATCTCCAGATTTAACTCCTCTAGACTTCTTTCTTTGGGGTACTCTCAAGAATACAGTTTACACTGTGAGACCACACACACTGGATGACCTTAGAGAGCAAATTAAACAAGTCTGTGCTGCTATTCCGTTGGAAACAATAACATTGGCATGTCGCTCAGTTGTAAGTCTTTGTCGATAGTGTATTGCGATGGACAGACACCACTTTGAACATTTACCATCTTAAGTCGGGCCATGAGGCACCTAGTACCACTAAAATTGTATTTCTAACCCCTTTCATTAAAGAGATGTTCAGTTTCAAAGAATGTATACATTATTTTGGGACATTCTGTATTTCTTATAACTACCAGGATGCCAACTATTACTATAATATTTTGGGCCAAATAACTCTAGCATTAACTTTTCCTGTGTGCTGGACAACCAGTACTTCTTAAACATTTCCTGAAAATCATTCCAAGAAGGGAATTCTTCGAATGACCAGTTCCTCATTTAGCATCATCCTCTTCCAAATAACTCAGGGAAAAATCAGTTTTTTGGATTCATCACAACACTTAAGCAGGGACTTATAAAATATCTTTAAAAACATGTAGAATGTACATCTGCCTCTGGGTTTAACTTAATACCTCCAGTTTCAATATTTGCATAAGTAGTATCCAATTTATTATTAAAGTCAGATTTTAATTCTGCAAAAATCTTGAATAGCTCTTCCATCTCATATTGGCATATGGTAAAACCATAACGAGTTTGCACCTAATATTCTACTGCTGCTAACTTGAGGCTAAACAAGTGCTGTATCGTTATAAGAGGCATAGGGGAAAGCTAGTGTGCAGGGGTTTACTCCAATTCACTACTACCAATGTCACATCATCATAACATCTGTGCTTAACATACAAAGGATTACACCATAATATAATTGTGACATTAAATCTAAAATAAATGCTCCAAACTTGATCAGTGTAGGCTTAAGTATATTATTTTTAACATTTTAAGGTCTCAGAATGATCAAATGAATATGAAGGGCTTATTTCAATAGTCGTACAAGTACATTTTTGTTCATTCTGAGATGCAGAGTCCTAAAATTAAATGAGCGCTGAAAAATCTGCAGTTGAGATACCAGAAATATTCAATTATACTATTGAAATAAGCCCTTCATATGTCAGGCAAAATATACGACCTTAAGAAAAAATAGTGGCACTAAATAATAGAACTAGAGAGCTAAAAACTGGTCATAATATACAAATGCACATCATGTACATCACAATCAAAAGTTATTTGGGTTTTTATGAAAAATTAAAGGCTCTAAATACTAGACTTAGAAACATCCTCAGTAAGATGTAAACTTCTTCTATATGTAGCACCAATATGTTACCTCTTTTGGTTTTCAAATTATTTACTAAAAACCAAATTTGAAATGAAGTCCTTACTCATAATTGATTATCATTTGTATTTGTAATAGAAAGTTGTACTTACAGTACGCGATTGCAATAGTGCAGTAATACAGCTATAGCAAGTTTCGGGACAGTTCATAAATAACTATGAGAACAAGGAATCTTAAAAAGGCAGTTCAGAGGTCATGTTCTACTGTCGATTCCGCTTTAAAAAATTGTAGCCAGCTAAAACATTTTAATAACTAAACCAAACTTAATTCTATTTATATACAAATTGAGAAGATTACAAATTGTTAAACAATTATTATTAATTAATACGTGTCCGAGAAATGGGCCTTTTAGATTCTGACCCTGTCCCTAGGACGACTGATAGCAGATGTTCCCTTTGGTGGTCCACTGTGGCCATATATAAATATGGCCTGAGAGGCAGTTAGGAGAGACACTTTGAACCAGGATATCAATATGTTCATGTCAGTCAAATGCCTGCTTGCCTGGTGTCTTGGACGACATCAGAGCTTGGCAGAGTTGAATGCGATTTTCCATAAAAGCTGGAAGTGAACCTGTGAAGATATTCCACTATCCTGGTTCCCTTAAATTTCACAGAAGTAACTGTGTGTCGCCCACAATGCTGACAAAACCACGTGGCAAGTGAGGAAGTTATTTTTCCACTATATTGGCAAGGAAGTAACTTTTGGTGATTAGAAATCAGGATGATATACCATTTTACTTGGAAGTTCCCACAGTGGTCATCTCTGCACTGTTAATAGTGCTGTTTCTGAAACGATTATTATTATTATTATTATTATTATTATTATTATTATTATTTCCTTCACTTTCTCAGACGTTAAGTCCGGTTAAAAATGGAGTGACGCGGACCTTGATCAAGCGTCACTTCCTTTTAACTGTACGGTATGTGTTATATTGCATTTAGGAACTTTCGGGTAATTGAACATGTATCAATAATTACGGATTTCTGTAGTTGTATATATATGTTTGGATGTAGCTGTATTGCATTGATGTACTGGTGGATATTGTGTGGTATGACTCGTGTAGTTGATAGTATAATTGGTATGATGTCAACTTTATCCTGATGCCACATGTCTTTGACTTCCTCAGCCAGTTGGATGTATTTTTCAATTTTTTCTCCTGTTTTCTTTTGTATATTTGTTGTATTGGGTATGGATATTTCGATTAGTTGTGTTAATTTCTTCTTTTTATTGGTGAGTATGATGTCAGGTTTGTTATGTGGCGTTGTTTTATTTGTTATAATGGTTCTGTTCCAGTATAATTTGTATTCATCATTCTCCAGTACATTTTGTGGTGTATACTTGTATGTAGGAACGTGTTGTTTTAAAAGTTTATGTTGTAAGGCAAGCTGTTGATGTATTATTTTTGTGACATTGTCATGTCTTCTGGGGTATTCTGTATTTGCTAGTATTGTACATCCACTTGTGATGTGATCTACTGTTTCTATTTGTTGTTTACAAAGTCTGCATTTATCCGTTGTGGTATTGGGATCTTTAATAATATGCTTGCTGTAATACCTGGTGTTTATTGTTTGATCCTGTATTGCAATCATGAATCCTTCTGTCTCACTGTATATATTGCCTTTTCTTAGCCATGTGTTGGATGCGTCTTGATCAATGTGTGGCTGTGTTAGATGATACAAGTGCTTGCCATGAAGTGTTTTCTTTTTCCCATTTACTTTCTTCGTATCTGTTGATGTTATGTGATCTAAAGGGTTGTAGAAGTGGTTATGAAATTGCAGTGGTGTAGCCGATGTATTTATATGAGTGATTGCCTTGTGTATTTTGCTAGTTTCTGCTCGTTCTAGAAAGAAATTTCTTAAATTGTCTACCTGTCCATAATGTAGGTTTTTTATGTCGATAAATCCTCTTCCTTCTTCCTTTCTGCTTAATGTGAATCTTTCTGTTGCTGAATGTATATGATGTATTCTATATTTGTGGCATTGTGATCGTGTAAGTGTATTGAGTGCTTCTAGGTCTGTGTTACTCCATTTCACTACTCCAAATGAGTAGGTCAATATTGGTATGGCATAAGTATTTATAGCTTTTGTCTTGTTTCTTGCTGTCAATTCTGTTTTCAGTATTTTTGTTAGTCTTTGTCTATATTTTTCTTTTAGTTCTTCTTTAATATTTGTATTATCTATTCCTATTTTTTGTCTGTATCCTAGATATTTATAGGCATCCGTTTTTTCCATCGCTTCTATGCAGTCGCTGTGGTTATCCAATATGTAATCTTCTTGTTTAGTGTGTTTTCCCTTGACTATGCTATTTTTCTTACATTTGTCTGTTCCAAAAGCCATACTTATATCATTGCTGAATCCTTCTGTTATCTTTAGTAATTGATTGAGTTGTTGATTTGTTGCTGCCAGTAGTTTTAGATCACCCATGTATAGCAAATGTGTGATTTTGTGTGGGTATGTTCCAGTAATATTGTATCCATAATTTGTATTATTTAGCATGTTGGATAGTGGGTTTAGAGCAAGGCAGAACCAGAAAGGACTTAATGAGTCTCCTTGGTATATTCCACGCTTAATCTGTATTGGCTGTGATGTGATATTATTTGAATTTGTTTGGATATTAAGTGTGGTTTTCCAATTTTTCATTACCATGTTTAGGAACTGTATCAATTTAGGATCTACTTTGTATAGTTCCAATATTTGTGGTAACCATGAGTGGGGTACACTATCAAAAGCTTTTTGGTAAACAATGTATGCGTAGTGTAGCGACCTTTGTTTAGTTTTAGCTTGATATGTCACCTCTGCATCTATTATCAGTTGCTCTTTACACCCTCGTGCTCCTTTGCAACAGCCTTTTTGTTCTTCATTTATAATTTAGTTCTGTGTTGTATGTGTCATTAATTTCTGTTTAATGACTGAAGTTAATATTTTGTATATTGTTGGTAGGCATGTTATGGGCCGATATTTAGCTGGGTTCGCTGTGTCTGCTTGATCTTTAGGTTTCAGATATGTTATTCCGTGTGTAAGTGTATCAGGGAATGTGTATGGGTCTGCAATGTAATGGTTAAATAATTTAGTTAGATGTGAATGAATTGAGGTGAACTTCTTTAACCAGAAATTTGCTATTTTATCATTTCCAGGGGCTTTCCAATTGTGAGTAAAATTAATTGCTTGGGTGACTTCATGTTGCAAAATTATCACTTCAGGCATTTGTGGTATCATTTTGTATGTGTATGTTTCTGCTTGTATCCATCGTGCATGCCTGTTATGTTGTACCGGGTTTGACCATATGTTGCTCCAGAAGTGTTCCATGTCTGTTATGTTTGGTGGATTGTTTATTTTAATGTGTGTGTTATCTATTGTCTGGTAAAATTTCTTTTGGTTTGTGTTGAATGTTTGGTTTTGTTTCCTTCTATTTTAACTTTTTTTGTATCTTCTGAGTCGTTTGGCTAATGCTTGTAATTTCTGCTTCTTTTCGTCTAATTGCTCTGTCGCTTCTTGTTGTGAGATTTTACTCAACCTTTTTCGTTTTCTTTCCGAGATTTCATTTCTTATAAATTGTGTTAGCTGTCCGATGTCTTTTCTCAGTTTTTCTATTTTGATCTGTAGCCTGTGTTGCCATGCTGGTTTTGTGGGTTTCTTGTGTGTGTTTGTTGGTTCTGATCTCTGCCTAGTGTGTATATTTAGTGTAGTGAGTGCTCCTTTATAAACCAGTAGTTGTAACTCTTCCATAGTTGTGTTTTCATTTATTTTGTTGTGTATGATTGTGTTGATAGTTTTTATTGTTGTTTCGACTTGTGGGTTATTTGGTGGTCTATGCAAGAATGGTCTAATGTCTGTATTTGTGTCTTTGTATTCTATATATGTTAGCTGAAATTTTTCTTCTATATCTAACATCTGTGTCACTTCGTGTTCTATTTGTGCTTGTTCTGTTGGCTGTCTTAAGATTTCGTTTTCCTCTAATTGTTTAATTGGTGCGTGTTGTTCTTTGTTTGTTTGCTCTGGGATGTTTGAGTCCATTACTGTATTTTCTTCTTCTTCTTCTGATTGCACATTATTTTGTTCCAGTATTTGTTGTACTTGTTGTTTGATGTTTTCTAATTCTGACTGGGGTATCCTGTTATTTTTTATTATTACACAGATCTGATCAGCTAGTCGTTGTTCTGTTAAAAATTTTAATTCTGGGTATCTGGTAATAAATGTTGTGTATACTTGTGATCTGTATCCAGTTGTGTTGGTTCCTAGGTTTGTTGCTTGGTAATAACAGATTAACTTCATCTGACCATCTCATCCTCTGTCTTTGTTTTCCTTCTAGGGTGGTTGCAGGAAGCATATCCTGCAAAACACCTCTATTTGGATTTAAATCATTTTCCAGTTGGCTAGCAGTGTCGTTACCATTATTATTATTATTATTATTATTATTATTATCAGGGATATTATTATATTTTGTACATGTGAACTTTTACAGAATATAGCAATCAGTTAAAACTCAAAAGTTTTACTAATAGTCGTAGTTCCTGATCCTGCTGAGTAAACAGCAAAGAGGCACATTTTCTTTCAGTGAGCATAAAGAGGAATCTGGACTTGCAGACTGGAAATTATGCTCAGTATGTTCTCCACTACTTTCTGCCAGACTGCAAAAGTAGTTTCCAGGCTCTTGTAAATATCAAAGGGAGGTGTAAAGCATGCACACAAAATTTAAGTGCTTATTCATAACTACATAACAAAAGAAATGGCCATTTGAATATTTACCCGCGACCCCATGAACTGTCAAGCTGGCGTATATATATTTCGTTCAACGTCTCTGTTTTTGGATTGTAGACACTTTTAAATTATTTCACAGTAGGTACTACTGTCACAAAAAAGTAGTATGAATTAAGTACAGCTCACCACAGTTGCTGTGCAGCATGGTGTGTAGCGGACACTGATGGCGAGCTGGATCACTGTGCCAGGTGGACTCCATTGCTTCTCAATTCTATGACATAGTTGTGGAACCAATGAAACAGTTTTAGTCCTTAGAAATTGTGATTGACGATCTTCCCACTCATTCTTCAACAGCAGAGTTGATGGCTTTAATAATTACTCATCAACCAAGCAGGTATTCTAAAGTTTCTTTATTGAATTGCTGGTAATGGCTCGTGTGCTACTATAATCTCAACTATTGGTCACATAGTTAAGAACAACAACAATATTTTTCGATGAAACCCCCTTCAAAATCGTTATTTTTTCCTGGGTTTCTGTTTATTTTTCTTATTCAGATTTACAGCACAGAAGTAGTCTGGGCTCTTCAATGAGTTGTCAGGATGAAGTGTTTTCCCTTTTGTGAGACAGTATGTTTAGATTACGGCCATTATTTCAATTTCTGATCTACTTCTTTATTGAGTGTTCTGACAATCATGTAATTCTTCTTTAATGTGGACTAATTCCCCACTGCACCTCCTCAGGTGGTGGAAGCTGTAAACTTTGTTAATTAATTATTAATTAAGATCAACCGCTACACAATTCTCATATTCTTCAAGTTTAAGATAGACCTTCTCTTTCAGCCACTTTAGTGAGACTTGTGGTACCTATGAAGGTAATATACTAAAACGTCTTGTAACTAGACACTTGTAACTACACTGCGTTTTCTCTAGTTGTTTGTGTATCTGTTTTTAATATTTGATAAGTATTATGTTTGTGCACAGGCTGCCTTAGGCTATACTGGTGGTGGTTTTCTTTTAAAGCAAAGGGACAACTCTGTATGAAGAGACATGTAACTATTAATACAATTTACTGTTTGGAATTAGGCCCACAAGATGTTTCAGTTATGGAAACAGCTAATGCTCTACTTCTGCTACATTTTTTTTCTCCAGGAGAATCACCCCACCCAACAAAACCAAATCTTATATAAAAGTGAAAGAATGCACAATATGAACAAAGGTACAGTTTTTCAGAAAGACATTTATGTAGTTTACTCAACAGATAAAATCTGCATCCATATACATGCCAAGTAGTTTACCAGATATTCATTGGCATTAAACCAAGTATTTGATAACTTGAAGGACTCACCGTTTTGCAGTTTCAGTTTGTTCACATCTTTTCCAGAATTTGCAGTCATTGTGTCATCTGCATCATGTACAGATATACATGACAAATTACTCTGAAGATCATTAACAAACATTGCAAATGACAGTGACTGAAGAATTGATCCTTAGGCAAAGGTTCCAAGTCGTGGATGCCATAATGCCTTGGTATCTCCAGTTTACTAAATCAAATACATTAATCAGATCAGCTAGAGTGCCTTCAGTAGATGTTTTTGATTCAAAAGAAGCTTGCACGAAAGAAATAACATTTTCACATCTTTGAATATGAACCATTGGGGCCTGAAACCACACTGAGACCTAGTGAATTATAAACAGTGTGTATAAAAACAATCATCTGATTTCGCACATCAGCATTTCTGAAACTAAAAATAAAATATACAATGAACTTTGTTTTTTGATGAATGGGATACTCAAAAAGTTTTTTCAACTTAAAAGGTCATATTTTTTTTTATTAAAGTTGGGTATGGGAGTGAACATCTTGTAGCAATCACTTGGGAACATCCAGTATGCTAATGAGGAAGTTATTTGCTTGAGACAGCATTCATTTTAAAATCATTTTTGAATGAGTAACATCAATTTTGAAATCTTTTTTGAGCTATATTTGTGGCTCTGTAGCAAGATCTAGTACACGTATGCAAGCTGTCATGCCACCTCACATTAAATTAGAAGTAACACTGACACATCTGGCAAACTGATGTCACTGCAATATTTTTATATGTTTGTTTCACTGGTGCAGCACTTATTTTGTAATCAGAATTTATAAAGCTGTGGAGAAAAGTAATCACTCAGTAACAGCGCCGATATGAACACTGTCATATTTGCATAGGATTTTAATGATGGACAAGAGTAGTTTTAATTCTCTAAAGTTAAAAATAAACTCCTATTTCGCCATAATACTTACACTCAATGACTAAAGCAAGACCTTATTATCACTATACTGAAATAAAAAATACCTTTACAGTATTGAGTGTTCTGCTGTAATATGAACTTCGACAAGTCCATTCTGCCAGTAACGATACTGTTTAATCATTTCGTCGCTTTGAAAGATGATATGTTACTCTGATACAAATAAATGATTATAAAGAGTTGTTGAATGTTAAAAAGATGTCCCTGTCACATAGTTTAAGAATATTTTGTCACTTTAGAAGGTATTCATTAACTTAGTTGAAGAACAAGCACATTATTTTGGTATGATACTAACTTTTCACGAAAATAAACAAACAATTCTAGATCTGTGCTGTTGAATGAATCAGAGTAGAATGAGAGCAGATCCACTAATCATAGTTGCTGAAACTTGTAGATGATGGTGGAGGAGGTAGAACGCCACTTAACTTTCAAAAGTTAGGTGTAAGTTGGTATAACAACATGCAAATTGCATGTTTCCACACGTATGTTGAATTATGGGAGTGGTAGCAGGGGATCTACTTGTAAGAAATTCATGCCAGTAGAAACCCAGCTTTAGAGCCAGGTATGGACTTCTGATTACCAAGAGCAGGGGAACTGGCCTTTGTAGCATTGTGACAACAAAATGAAAGATTAAATTTGTGTTAAGTAACATTAACATCATAGATAGCTTTTTCACACTTTCTGCTTCTACCTAATTTTATGTTAATGATAATCCAAGGAGATGGGATAGAGACCATGATGTGGAATATGAACTAGAAATAATTAAAAATACAGAAACATTATAATTAAAGTTCAACTTTCAAACCACTGTAGAAATAACACCACTGGTCAGAATAACTTCAAATTGATATGGAATATTATCGGAGAAGGGGGAAAACTTATGGCAGAAGAAAAACAAATAGTTACAAAATGTAGCAAAAGAGGGCGCTGTAAGCATAATGATTTAATAGTGGTCAACTAAAAATGAAGAATGAATCATACAACGATACCTAAGGTGTATGTTTGACTTTAAACAAACTGTACTACTCAGTGTGCATGGGTGTACAGTTGTGATACTGTTAGTTAAGTAAGCCCATCCACCATGGCAAGGTCATATCTCATAAGATGGGAAAAATCTATTTTTAATGTCCTGAGGTCAAAACCGCATAAAAAGCATCACTTACATGGGTTTTTAATTGTTCTGAGGCATAAAACCACATAAAAAGTATCAGTCACATCGGTTTTTAATTGTCCTGAAGCCAAAAACCGCATAAAAAGGATCAATCACATCGGTTTTTAATTGTCCAGAAGCAAAAAAGCACATAAAAAGCATCAATAAAAATCAAATCGTATTATTAATTTCCATGTGACTGGCGCAAAACATGTGCAGTATGCTGTCCACCGTTTTCCACAACACTATGCCTATTGACACACAGTCAACATGGGTTCAGAAAACATCGTTCCTGTGAAACACAACTAGCTCTTTATTCACCTGAGCAGCAATGTAGCAGGGCATGTATACACACCCACAGCAGCGAAAGGCAAGATGATGATAATCTGCATAACTTGTCATGAAAAAGACACTTCCACTTTCACATGGATGCTGGTTGTCATCTAACTTGGGAACACCCAGCTTATGGTGTGCATGTAGATATACTGCTGCCATGATGTAATATCATCTGCACACTCAGACAGAGAAAATACAGTAGCCTTGGTCTGTCTATTTATGTTTTAATTGTTGTTGACAATGATGATGATTTGATGAAGATGATGTATCTTCAGACTGGTTTGATGTAGCTCTCCACATGGACCACCTTGTGCAAGCCTCTTCATCTTTGCATTACCACTGCAACCTATATCCACTTTAATCTGCTTACTGTATACAAGCCTTGTTCTCCCTCTACAGTTAGTGCATTACATTTTACTGGGTGCATTCTGTTTTCAGACAACAGACAAGGGAATTGTGATAAACGGAGATCACATCTTTTCTTTCTTTCCTTTCTTTCTTTCTTTATTTTTCTTTCTTTCTTTCTTTATATTTTTCTTTTTTTTTATGGTTGATGCAGCTGCTGTGGATCTCTTTTTAAAACTGTATTTTGCCTGATTGATTTCTCAGTCTTTCAAAGCTGATGCTTTAATGTTTTTCAGTGTGCTTAGCTCATCTCTGTTTTGTCTGATGTTCATTGCCACACATACAAATGTATACAGGTTGGAATTCTAAATTAGGGTGTTTTTGCTAAAAATGAGAATGTATTTGCAGGACATGCTGTAGGGATAAAAGAGTGAGACCTTGTGACTCCGAGAGATTTGTAAAGAAATAAGAACTGTTTCTTCTCATTGACATCGGGGACTTATAACATGGTGGATGTTTATAGGGACCCATTATTGCACTCATTATTTTTGCTCACTTAAGGCTCCAATTGTTTCAAAAAATAATCCTAACTTCACAATCAGCAGCAACAAAAGTTATGAAGTATAAGAAAAAACAAATAGGCCATTGGACCTAGTAGGTAGAATATGGACACCATGATGAAGGCAATCAAGAATTTACAAGACAGAGAGAGAGAGAGAGAGAGAGAGTTTCATGCAATGCTAAGCTTTTTCTTTTTATCGAGATCTTTACATCCTGGCGTATTTGTTTATTTTAATCATTTTAACATCTAGCTTATCAAAATATTTTATCATTATCAGTGAAGACAATGTTGTGTGCTGTGTAAACTTGTGATTTCCTTCAACATTATGTCCATATCTTACTTACAAGGCCAGATACCTTGTTTGTTTTATGTTACACTTTGTAACTTTTGCAGCTGCTCCTAATTGTCAAGTTGGAATTTTCTTGAAACAGTGGGGAGCCTTATACATGAGCAAAAATAATAGCTGTAACAATATAAATCCCCAATGTTACAGAGAAGAAACATTTCGTATTTGTTTACATAGCTCTGTGTGTCACATGATCCTGCCCTTGTATCACTATTAGCAAGTTCTGTAAATATGGTTTTATTTTCAGCAAATGTATCCTCATTTAAAGCTCCATTCTGTTTAGGCACATCTGCTTCTCTATTATTGTACAAAATTGTGACATATTTCAGAATGAAGATAACAACAACAACAAGAACAACAGCTAAAATATCTAATTGAGAAGTCATAATTTATTCTTCAAACAGTTGGAACCTTATATAAGCAAAAATAATAGATGTTATAATAGTTCCTTATAAATGTGCACCTCGTTATAAATCTCAGATGTTACAGAGAAGAAACAATTCTTATTTGTTTACGTCTCTCTCTAGGTCATGTGGTCTCACTGTTTTATTACCATAACATCTCCAGTACATGCTTTCATTTTAACCAAAAACATCTTTATTTATAACTCCAATCATTTTACGCATATTTGCTTCTCATCTATTATCCAACAAGTATAACATGTTCAATAAGTAAGATGTAGTGTAAGTTCACATACTCCATATCATGTAACACAGATATGATAACAGTTTGAAATTCTGTTTACAGTACAGAGTTGGAAGGGCACGATATAATGAAATCAATTGCCTATCAATGTATGTGTCAAGGTCTCACTGCAATATTGTGAAGAAAGACAAAGGATTATACATAATAGATGGTGGGGTAAGTTATGTAATGTAGAGACTCGAAGTTAAAATAAACTGATTACTTCCTTGTAAACATTTGAGTATGAGTGTTTTATTTAATACACATTTTATTATTTAAACTGCTGCATGTAACTTTAAATGTCATATTGGCTCGAGGAATAGGCTCAAACCCTTTTTAATGTGTACTTGCTAGATCTAAACAACAGTATAATATAAGAGAAACCAGTGGAGTGAGGTGTGGCATATAGAAACATGCAGTAGAAAACAGTGTTCATATTAGCTTTCGAGCTCTTACGCTTTCTCTAGAAAAAGTACACATATTTAGGCAGACAGACACCCAACCACATTCCTGCAGTGAGACTGGCTGTTGATTATCACTTATTGAGAGCACTTGCCTGCGCAGATGGTGGTGGGGAGGGAGGAGAGAAGAATGCACTAGAACTGAGGGGTTAGTAGGATAGTGTGAAGGAGGTCTTTCGACAGATGACTCAGTGTCTGCACAACAAGACAAAAGAAATTCAGAGGGTAGAGTTTGTAAGAGATAGAGAAAGGAAGTGGGGTTGAAAGGGATGGGAGGAAGGGAGAGGAAGGTAGAGATGAAGAGGGAGACAGGAAGGAAGGAGGAAGGATGGAAAAGGGTAGAAGGGAGGGGGGGGGGGGGGAGAGAGAGAGAGAGAATGCATGCCACCTCTGGGGGTGGGGGGAGAGTGCTGGGAGAAGACAGTACATGATCTGGAGTGAAAAGGAGTGGTGAGGACAGAAGAGAGAAGGGAAAAGGTAATGAGGAACTGATTAACGGAGGTTTAGATCAGAGGAATTGCGTGAGTGCAGGATGTGTTGGAGAGGGAAGTCCCGCCTATGTAGTTCAGAGAAACTATTCTGGTAGGGGAATCCATTTGCGCAGTTACTGAAGCAGCTGTTGAAGTCATTTGTGCTGTGGTACGCAGCATGTTCGGGAACTGGATGATCAAGTTTGTAGACTGCCACAGTTTGACGATGGCCACTCATGCAAGTAGACAATTGGTTACTTGTCATGCCCACATAGCATGCTGCAGAGTAATTGCAGCATAGCTGATGTAAACTTTTCGGATTTTACACATGACCTTGCCTTTTATTGGGTAGGAAATTCTCTGTCTGGATGGGCCCTGGGGGGCCCAAATGGTATCAAGTGATTGCCACAGCAGGTTATAGGCGTCACGGGATGTGGTTGTGGAGGGGCATGTGGTCAGCCCACTGCTGTTCTGGCCATTGTTAGTTTTTGTGACCGTAACTACTACTTCTCAATGAAGTAGCTCCTTACGTGGTTGTCTCAACGGCTGAGTGCATCCCGCTTACCAACATCCCAAGTGCTAGCCAAGCCTGACAGCACTTAACTTCAGTCATCTGATGGGAACCAGTATTATCAGTGTGGCAAGGCCATTGGCCATTGGAAAGGAAATGCTGTCATATATTAACAACTTATTGAATCATTCACTGTTAAGCTTGAGACTGTTGAGAGTCAGCAAGAGTGCTCCGAGGCAAGAAACCAGAGACACACTGTAGGTACAGGCGTAAATCGTAGCTTTTAGGTTACTCTAGGGAAATAGTAATGGAGGAAACTTACGAACTGCAAATGCTTGGACAGCTGTCCCAGGGTATAAGTCATGATAAAGAGAACTAATTAGTATCTCCACAACCATCTACATGTTGTTGTAAGTAGGCGATAATCATAAACAGGCATTTCTTAGCACATGCAGCAAGAATGACCATTACACCTAAGAATAGCCGCATCAGTAGTTTCACAGAAGTTAGATTGAGAGGGAAAATGAAGAAAACTGCTGAAGTAGAGGCCTCTGCTCATGAGATAGAAGCCTGCGTCTGCAGGGTGAAGCATGGCGATGTAAAACACTGTTGTTCCTTACCGTACTAAGAAGGGCAGTGATGTTTAGCTTTCAGCTGGATGCTGTTGCTACCAAATGTACAGCTTGTTAGTCTGAATGCTAGAAGCAGTCATCCAGCAGAGAAGAAGAAGGGGAAGGATGCAAAATGGAGTTGGTTGGAGGCACCATGAAGGAGAAAAGCCCCATGTTAGACTGGCAAATGACTGTGACATTCCAGTAGTGTTAGTGGGGTGGCTGCAGAAACATTGTGCTGTCAGAATACTTTCTAAAGCCTCAGGTTTTCGTATTCCAAGTATTTGTCAGTCAGAGTGTTGGGATTACGTGTTGCTCAACACCAACCTTGGGTAATGTCCAATTTAAGTCTGTTTTCTCACTTTTAATGTTGCTCTCAAATGTTTGTACTTAATGAAGCACTGGGTGATTCTTCTTCTGTTCTCTCTCATCTATGTTTATAAATGGTCTTCAGTGTAGTAGTTAAGTTGGAATAAAGTAATTGATTGTTATGAAACTCTAGAATTCCTTGAGTCTCCTATAATATTGTGAAAGGATAGTTGCTAGTCACCATATAGTGGAGATGCCGAGTCAGATAGGCACAACAAAAAGACTGTCGCAAAGTTGTTTTGTTGTCCACATCTTTGACCCAGCATCATTGCTATATGGTGAGTAGCAATTATCCTTTTCATAATATTGTCTTCATTCCATCCTGACTTTTCGATTGTTTGAGTCTCCTACAAGTATCCTCCAAGAGTCGCAAAATCCACACCACTTGTAGGTGCTCCCTGTGACAGTGTTTGGTGCTGACCCAAGGAGCTACCTGCTATCACTGGATGTTTGTCTTTCGGCATTTGCTCCTGACTGCTCGAAAACTATGTCTCACCTGAAACTCCCCTAAAGTTCTCATACACTTCATCTAGCCTATATCAGAACATTACAATGCATATGACTTGACTGCAGTACGAGGTGGTGGATGGTGGGTTGGTGTATGGAAGTGTCTTGCTCCTGTGTTGACCAGAAGGAAATGACCCATGGGGTGCAGGATTGGGAGCTGTATGGCAAGGATATTCTGTTGGTCTGGTGCTTGGCAAACCACTACTTTGGTTGATGTGGGTATGATTTAAGGTACAATGTCCCTCATCTCAGGGTGTAATGAGAGGTAGTTGAAAACCTGGTGAAGGGTGTGGTTGAGCTTTTTGTTGATCTTTTCAAGGCCAAGGTGATACTAGCAGATCAGAGGAGTGCTGGTCGGTGGCTGGTTAACAGGTTTACTGGTGTTTCAGGAGATGACACAGCAGATCTGTCTGTGGACTAGCTCGATAAAACCTTATTGACAGACAGTATCCTGTTCACATCGTGCAGTGTTCTACTGCCCACGCAGTTTACAGAATATACTTATCCGTCCCTATTCCAAACCTACTCCGAATGCACCCCATGGGTCATTCCCTTGTGGTTAACTCCAGTGCAAAATATGTCCCACACACCTAACCATCTCCTATCACAGTCCACTCACTGGCATTTCTTAGCCAATAAAAGGCAGGGCCACATTTAAAAGCAACCATGTTTTGTGTCAGCTATGCTGCAGTTACTACCCAGTGTTCTATGTGGGCATGACAAGTAATCAACCATCTACTCGCATGAATAGTTACCTCCAAACTATGGCAAACTGCAAATATGACCAACCAGTTGCCGAACATTTTGTGCACCACAACACAGGTGACTCCTACAACTATTTCACTAAGGGAGCCATTTGGATACTCCCTGGCAGCACTAGTTTCTTATAACTACACAGGTGGGAATTGTCTCTCCACCATATCCTGCACTTGTACAATCCCCTTGGCCTAAACCTCCATTTAACTGTCTACCACTGCCTCACCTGACCTTTTCCCTTCTCTCATCTGTCTACAGCATTCGTTTCCTGTCCAGATTATGTCCTGCTGCTCCCTCCCCCCCTCCTCTTGCCTCGTGTCGTGTCAAGTGGGCTCTCTCTCTCCCCCTCCCTCCCCCCTCTCTTTTTCCCTCTCCCCTCCCTCCCTCCCCTTCTTCTCTCCCCTCCCCTCTCCCCCCTCTTCTCTCCCCTCCCCCTCTCTTCCCCTCCCCTTCTCTCACTCCCACCTCTCCCTCCCCCTCCCCCTCTCCCTCCCCCTCTCCCTCCCCCTCTCCCTCCCCCTCTCCTCCCAGTCTACCTCCCCCCATCTGCCACCTCCCCTCCCCTCCTCTTACCCGCACCCTCTCCACTTCCCTCCTCACTCCCCTTCCCCTCCCCACTCCTCTCTCCCCCTTCCCCTCCCACCCCCTCCCTCTCTTGCCCCTATCCCTCTTCTCTCACTCCCTCCCCCTCCTATATCCTCCCCTCTCTCACCCCTCCCCATCTTCCCACTTCACCCCTCTCTCTCACCCCTGTCCCCCCTTTCCTTTCCCCTCTATCTTCTGCACTACTTTTGTCTTGGTGTGCAGCCACTGAGTCATCTGTCGAAAGATCTTCCCCACATTAATCCCACTATCCCTCCTTGCCTTGTGTGTCCTTCTCTACATCCTCAGCACCTGCAGCTGTGCAGGCAACTGCTCTCAATAATCAATAATCATTAGTCAACCTTTCTATAGTTGTGGGAGAGTGTGCTTGGGAGTTTGTGTGGTTGTGTGTGTGAATATGTGCATTTTTGCTGGAGGAAGGTAAAGAGCTCAAAAACTAGTGTGAATAATGTTTTCTGTTGCGTGTTTACATGTGTGATACATCAGTCCTCTACAGTCCTTATTTTATGTTTTAGTTCATCCAGAAATTTCCCTTGTTGTTATATGGCAATATGGCAGGCAGTGGGTTATAAATTCCTCTTATTGTTTCAATGTGAAAACAAATTGACTTTTTCAACTTTAACTGCCATGCATGCCTTAATCTATATTAGATCCTGCCAAATATATAACTGAAGCTGATTCCTTGTACTGATCTCCTCCTATAGCAGACCGTAGCAGAGTGAGTGGATTATTGACATTTTTTATAAAACTGTGCTTGAGTTCACTCTCATCTCGAGTATTGAATAATTTCTGTGATTCAAAAGTCCTTAACGTTAAAGGCAGATTTCAAAAGAAATGTCCGGAATGTCTATTCCAGTGCCGAACTGTAAATGAAATTCATGAATTTATTAAGTAGCGAACAGACCCAAATCTGAATACAAGAATGTTTTTATTCTGTCTGTATGTTTCTGCAAAATAGAGTACCTTCACTTAAATTTTTAAAAACAATAAAAACTCATAAAAGATGTGTATTCACTATATTTCTGTCTTAAATTACACAATTTTTCGATTTTTTTATGCTTCTTAAATAGCTGTTAAGTATTTTTGCAGAAACTATAGCCCATGTAGGAAGGTGTTATCACACAGTGAAGTGGAGCAGTAGAGAAGTGTGGAGGGGACAAGATTTACATAAGAAAGGCAGTAGAGAGTGGGCAGACAAAGTCTGCATTGCAAGACCTTGTTGCTGTGGGCAACAATCAGTTTCATTTGTTTTGGTTATGTGTTCCATTGATCATTCTCACAGTAACCATTATGATGTGGAATGTGTCAAGTGCATAATAAATGCATACATGAATCAATTTTTTTATGCTTAAAATTTTTATCATGTACCCCATATTATTAAATGGCACAAAACTCATATATTATACCTATAAATTTATTTATTCCTATTCAAGAATTCATGTATGGTCTGTCAAACATTTTATTTCATCTGGTAATTTATCAAAAAGTTTTACAGCAGCATATTTTACCCCTTCCTGTGCCAAATATAGGTAAAGAAGAGGAGAGTGTAAGTCTTTCTTCCTTCTAGTATCATAATCATGAATGTCACTGTTGTTTTTAAAATGGTCCATGTCATTGAGAACAAATTTCATTAGTGAGTAAATGTACTATGAGGCTGTTGTAAGAATTCCTAACCTTTTAAACAGATGCCTAGATGTGCGACTATGAGTCCCACAAATTATTCTAACCTCTTTCTTCTGAACAGTGAATACATTTGCCCAAGTGTTGAGTTACCCCAAAATATAATTCCGTATGACATCAGAGAGTGAAATTGTGCTAAGTATGTTAGCTTACTAATTTCTATATTCTCAGAATTGGCAATTATTCTGATTGCAAAGTTCCTGAACCTAGTCGCTTTAGGAGATCCAAAATATGAATTTTTCCAATTAAGAATCTCATCTATATGTCCACCTACAAACTTAGTATGCTCTACCCTGTCTACTGACTTCTGTTGATGTGTTATTTTTATTGAAGGAACTGTACTCCTTGTGGCAGAAAATTGGATGTACTGTGCTTTTTTTTTTTTTTTTTTTAAAGTTCAGAGCAAGCCCATTTGCAGAAAAGCAATGAACAACTTTTGCAAATTCATTATTTGTATCATTTTCTATTGGAGTTTCTTTTACTGGATAAATAATGATGCTTGCATAATCAGCAAATAGTGTCAGGTTAGCTTCTTGTTTCAGAGAAGGTAGGAAGATCATTCATTTATATCAAGAACAGAAGGAGACCCGGGATCAAACCCTGTGGAACACCTAATGTAATTTCACTCCAGTTACATGAAGTGGCAAACTTCCTTAAATCATCTAAACCATAGAAAGAAACTTTTTTGTTTCCTCTTTTGTAGATATGGCTTAAACCATTCATATGCTGTTCCATTTATACTGTAGAGTTGCAAGTTCTGTAATATAATGTCATGGTTCACACAATCAGATGCTTAGGATAAGTCACAGAAAATTCCTATTGGCGATATTTTACTATTTAAAGACTCTATTACATGGACAGTGAAATTGTATATAGCTGTCTCAGTAGAACAGCATTTTTGAAATCCGAACTGTGATTTACTAAGTATCCCATTACTGTTGAGATGGCTAACCATTCTTGAGTACATTACATTCTTGGTGATTTTTGAAAATGCTGTAAGCAAGGATACTGACCGGTAATTATTGACACATGTGGTGTCCCATTTTTCCTAGAGAGGCTATGACAATGACATATTTTAAACTGTCTGGGAAAATACCTTGAGTTAGTGATGCATTACATATGTGACTCAGAACATCAGTTGTAAATTCTCCACATTGTTTTAATATCTTGTTAGAGATGTCATCTACTCCAACTGAACATTTATTTTTCAAAGATTTAATGATTTTCCTTATTTCATACGAGGTTGTTAGGTGAAAATTAATTTAAGATTTCTCCAAACTGACTCTTCCACGTGCTGCTTGTTTTTTTTTTCTTGAGCTGTTCTCACCAAGTTTTTTACCTACACTTAAGATATGGTTGTTAAATACATTAGCTGCTTGTGTAGTTGTTAAATACATTAACTGCTTGTGTACTGTTGGTTAAAATAGTCTCATTCCCCTTAATAGTAATACTACATACCCCCGTGGTTACTTTTCCTGTCTCCCTTCTAACAACATTCCATATTGATTTGATTTTATTGCCCGAGTTGTTAATTTCATCTCTAACATATGTATCTCTTTATTTTCTGACAACTTCTTTCACTATGTTACAATAACTTTATAGTGTAAAATTACTCCTGGGTCTATACTAATTCTTGCTATCTCATACAGTTTTCTTTTTCTTTCTGAAGACATTTTAATACTTTTAGCAATCCAAGGTTTCTTTGAAAAATGGTGTTACATTTAGTAATTTTTTTGGGCAACAATGTTCAGAAGGGGATATAAACCTATCAAGATATATGTTGCATTTATCATTAGCATTTGGCTCATTATATAGGTACATCTCCCCAATTAACATTTCTTAAACTTTCTTTGAAGTGCTCTATAGGTACTGGACTGAGCAACCTTACACTGTTACTTAATGGTTTCTGAACTGTACACCCTGCTAGGTTTTGTAAGTTAATCAATTGTGCATCATGGTCTGATAATCCATTTGTCACAGGGAAAGCATGTGTTAGTTCTGCATCCTCTTGCTTTACAAATACATTATCTATTAGAGTGCTACTGTCTTGAGCTATATGTGTAGGGAAATTGATCATTGATTCTAAGTTACATGTCATTAATAACACTTCTTGTTCACTTTTCCTATCAGAGTTGCTTAGAAAGTTTATATTGAAATCACCACAGATTAATAACTTCTTCTTTCTGTCTGACGGACAGCATAATAGGAAGTCAAACGTTTTTTATGAATAGCTCCCATTCTCCTAATGGGGACCTGTGCACTGTTGCTAATATCAACATACACTAGCTAGCTGTAGTTCACATGCACAAACTTCAGAGTGCTGATCAACACAAAATTTGCTTACTTCTACAGTTCTGTATTTGTACCCTTGTTTTGTGTAAATGGCAATTCCTCCTTTATCCATGCTAGATCTGCAAGTGTAAGATGCTGAATTATACCCATTTGTACTGACACTTTCCATCCCCACAGTTACATGGTGTTCAGACAGACAAAGTATATCAATCACATTCTTATTTTTGAGATCATCTAAACACACTAATAGCTCATCTACTTTATTTTTTGTTTCCCTGATATTTTGGTGAAGTAAGTTGATAGTACCCATAGCTTTATCTCTATTTGCTGTACATATGGCTTCATTTGTACTATTTTTCTTGATTGTTGTCTGTCTGGACTTTGGCTTTAATCTAAAGAACCTGTTTGCCTGGTCCCATTAACCACAGCGATCGTCCCATGTGTAACTGTGGCCCTCCTTACAGTATCTACTAATAGAGAAGCGACCTTGTCTTTCCCCTTCATATTTAGGTGCAGGTGTATTCCCACTTACCAATAGCATCAACTGGAACAACACTTACATGAGATTTTGCCGGTGTCTGGGGCATCCTGTCCAGTCGTGCCTTATAGCAGTGTTTATCCAGAGCCGATCATGGCATAGAAAGAGCTCCACAAACCCCACATTTGTGTGCCCATTTTCTGCTCCTGTTTTATCCAGGTCACTCCTAATGATTTATCTTGGATTCATAGCCAGGCTGTCTCCTGCTCCTCCAATTATAATAACCTGATGTTCCTTCTCAGAGTTCCTGCATAACTGACCTAAGTTTGCTGTCACCTGGCTAAGGCTAGCACATGGTTTCACAAAACTTGTGACCTATTACCCTGCGCCTAATTCGTCCTGAAGCCGCTGGCCTACACCCCTCCCATGACTGCTACCTAGAAGCAGAATTCTTCTTTTCCTATTCTAATTTAATCCCAACCTGTTTTTTCCTTTAAGCTAATATTCTGCTTCAACCTACATTCATCTACATCTGGGTGAGACCCTTCCTACATTGCCTCAGATAGCAAGTAAAACTGATGATGTGTTCAAATATGTGAGTGGAACAACAAATTTTAAAATCTGATTTGATTTGATTTGATTTTTTATTGGTCCAGTTTTATCATACAGCACAAATTGTACAATTGATATTGGACAGGTCAAATATAAGTTACAATAATACATAGTATAAGCAAAATAGTAGGCAAATTAAAAATAGGTACCTATTACAATTAATTTTGTTACGTATTCAGAAATTCTCTGGCAGAATAGAAACAGTGCTTTATTAGAAATGCCTTTAGTTTAGCTTTAAATATTGGATGAGTAGCATTTTTTATTTCCTCTGTTATCTTATTATGTAGTATTACACCAATGTTAATTATGCTCCTCTAATAGGTGGTTGTTCTGTGATATTTTTGATGTATATTTGATTTCCCTCTGGTACCATAGTTGTGTACATTTTTGTTCTGTAGCAGTTTGCTTGTTTTCGGGAGGTAGTCCCTAGTGAACAAGACAGTTTCATAAATGAATAAACTTGGAACATTTAGAACACTAAGCTCAGTAAAATGGGATTTACAGGAGTCCATCTTTTTAAGGCCACAAATTATTCTTAGAGCCCTTGTTGCATTCTAAAAACCTTTATACTATGAATTGAGTATCCCCAGAAAACGATCCCATATTGGACTAGTGAGTGGAACTGTGCATAGTATGCCTGCAGTACTGTTGTTTTGCTTGTTGTAGCCTTTAAAATTCTTAGGCCATAGCACACAGATTATAGTTTTCTAGACAAGTTATTTATATGTGTGCCCCACTTTAAGTCCTGCTGAACCAATAGACCCAAAAATTTTGTGACACTTACATTTTCTAGGGTATCATTTTTTAATTGTGCTTGAATAGACATTTGATTAGTTGGAGGAATTAAATGAAAATCGACACACACCGTTTTTTCTGTATTTATAATGTGTTTGTTTTTTTGTGAACCACTCAGAAAGTCTTTCCATAGAACTTTTTGCTGTGGACTGCAAAGTTTCTGGATTGGATCCAGTGAGCAATATGCTGGTGTCATCGGCAAACAGGATGGTTTTTGTGGGACTCGTATATTCAACTAAGCCATCCACATAAATCAAGAAGAGTAATGGACCTAAGATTGAGCCCTGCAGTACACCAAGTTTTATTGTTAATTCACTAGAAAGTAAGGAGTTGTTTCTTATTTTATTAATTTTGTTGAATTCATACTGAAGTGATACTTTCTGCCTGCAGTTTTTTAGGTATGAAAACAACCAGCTATGTGCTACACCTCTTACTCCTCGTCTTTCTAATTTTTCGAGCAGAATGTTATGGTCCAGGATATCAAAGGCTTTTGATAGATCTAGAAAAATACCTGCACCTAATTTATGTTGATCAAGGGATTTTAAAATGCAGTCTAAGAATTCGAAAATTGGTGTCTGTGTAGATTTAGACTTTCTAAAACCGTGTTGTTGTACTGTAAGTGGTGCATATTTATTTATGAAACTTAGAAGCCTGTCATAGAAGAGTTTTTCTAGAATTTTTAAGTAGAAACTTAACAGTGACACGGGTCGGTAGTTTGATATTTTTTTCCGAAGACCCTTTTTTTTAGCATTGGTGTAACTTTTGCTATTTTAAAAACATCTGGAAATACACCAGTTTTTAAAGAGAGGTTGAAAATTTTTGCCAAGGGGTTTTCTATGTGGTGAGCACATGTTTTTAATATGAAATCAGGTACTTCATCAAGACCACTTGACATTTTATTGCTTAATGATTTAATTTTACTTATAATTTCATTGGGGTTTGTTTCATAAACATACATAGAAGCAGTCAAGATCACTGACTTGCTGGAGAAACTTGGGACTGGTCCTTGACAGTGTACTTGAATGAGGTCTTCAGCCAGTGAAGTGAAGTATTCACTGAATTTTTCCACTATCAAATTGGGGTCTGTGACTTTTGAGTCTTCTAGTGTTAATGATACATTCTTTTTCTTTAAAGCTGAACTACAAGTTTCTTTCTTTATAACTCTCCACGTGGATCTCATTTTGTTAGATGAGTTTCTTATCAAATTGTCATTCCACATAATTTTTGCCTCTTTGACTACTCTACCATAGATTCTTTTGTAGGCTTTTGAATAATCAGTAATAATGATCAATCGGGTCAATATAACTTTTACTGACATCACAGAACTTTATTTGTTTTTTCACAAAGATAGCAGAGCCACCATGTTTGGAAAACTCTCGGCTAAAATGACTTGCTAATCTATATCCTGAGATTGAGGTTAATTTTACTTCGGCATTTCATAGCCAGTGTTCAGTAATGCAAATTGTATCTACATTTAGTGCATAGTGGAGTAGTGCTTCCAACATGGAAATTTTATTTGTGAGTGACTGAACATTGTGGTGTACGATAGCAAACCCTGGGTATTTAGTAACTTTAGTGGAAATGGTTTCTGATTCTTTATCCAATGGCATTTCTAATACAGCACTTACCCTAAAAATTTTCAGTACCTTTCTTGTGTATGGCTTCTGTTTTCTGGTGGCAATCAGTAGGTTAGTTAACTTCTGGAGCTTGTATAAGTTTTGCTTCATCCACATCTGACCTCTTCAGTTTAAACCATTTCGTAATTTTCGTTTGGCTGATGACTTGATTGTTTGTTTCTCACCTAATCGGTTTAAACCACACTGTTTGGCAGATGGCACAGCTTGTAACTTGTCTAAAGCACTTCTTAATCTCCGTTTGTTTGTCACTTATACTTTTTTCTTCACT
This sequence comes from Schistocerca serialis cubense, assembly GCF_023864345.2. Lineage (NCBI taxonomy): Eukaryota > Metazoa > Arthropoda > Insecta > Orthoptera > Acrididae > Schistocerca > Schistocerca serialis. The sequence continues at coordinate 20,830,017 of NC_064643.1, read as the reverse complement.
CTTCTTTGAGATGCGAGTACATATTTTTTCGGCTAGTAATTTCTTTCCATTAGTCGTCTACACGAGACATGAGCTGACTATGTTGTGTATGTTGCTCCACAGCTATAACCTCTGTGACGGCAGAAGGTGAAAACAGCTGATGCGGCTTTGTGAAGACTTTTTAAGTACAATTTTTCTCAAAAAAATGACCGTCTAACGATACAATCATCAAAATTGGTTACAGTGTTTATCATTTTAGTAAAAACTGAACAATATTATTAGTAAAAAATGTAGTAACAACCAGATTAACTTCAAGCAGAAACCAAAATTGCTATACTTGATTGACAACTGCTTCTACTACATAGAATTAAAAAAAAAAATGTAAGTTTATATTTTGTGTGTGTGTGTGTGTGTGTGTGTGTGTGTGTGTGTGTGTGTGTGTGTTTTACTGTAGTTGAATGTAAATCACTGTGTGTAAAAAAGAATTACTTATCACAATTCTTTAAAATTATAGTGGTTGGGGGGAGAGATGATGTGAATTGTCCAGATCTGAAGTAATTATCATTTAGCCGCAGCAAAACTTGTCCATAAATGCGCACAGGTATAGATGCATACACATTAAGAACATTGTGGCATTGAATAAATGTTAATTCCTGTTAGTTTGGGTGCGCGTCGTGGTATTTACCTTTTCTCCCCAACGATGTACAACAACATGGCTGCGGCGGCTATTCTCTCTTCAGGTTGACTTCATCTCCAAAAAGGTCCATTTAAAAATGCAAGCCCTTGTCACATTGGGAAGTAGAAAATAAGGTGTAGCTAGGTACGAGAATGAAAACTTGTGTCTTCTGCATATTGTAACTTTTAATTAAAAGAATACTGGTAGAGTGCAATTACATACGTCTTTATTGCACCAGCTCAAAAGACCAACAAGACACCGAGATATATATACGAGGGCGGTTCAGAAAGTAACCTCCGATTGGTCACAGTGCGGGTTGTGGGGGGAGTAGCGACGCCATCTGTGCGTTCACGCACTCAACAGGTCAGTCGGCATCAAGCCGTGGTCGAGTGAACACCGTACCTGCGCTAGTTTAGTTTTTGTGGCAGTTTGAAATGTGTGCTGCAATAGAAAACCCCGCCAAATGTGAAGTGCGTGCTGTCATAAGGTTTTTTACAGCCAAAGGATATTCTGCAGCAGCTATTCATCGTGAGCTTTGTGCCGTGTACGGACCAAGAGTTATGAGTGAAGGAGTTGTCCGTGAATGGGTACGTTTATTTAAAAGTGGACGAGAAAACGTTCATGATGAAGGGAGGAGTGGTTGACCATCATTGGTGACTGACGAACTCGTTCAGACAGTTGATGCAAAAGTTCGTGAAAATCGACGTTTCTCAATGTCGGAGTTGTCTACTGGTTTTCCACAGATTTCTAAGACTCTCTTGTACGAGATAGTGACAGCAAGATTGGGTTACCGTAAGTTCTGTGCACGATGGGTGCCCAAAATTCTTACCGACCACCACAAAACTCAAAGAATGGCCTCTGCATTAGACTTTCTGTCACGTTATGAGGACGAAGGAGAACCATTGTTAAACAGAATCGTGACCGGTGACGAAACCTGGATTAAGTACGTGAACCCTGAGACAAAAGAACAATCAAAGATGTGGGCACATTCAAATTCACCTACCAAACCAAGAAAAGCCTCGCAAGATTTTTTCTGCCAGAAAACTGATGGCAACGGTGTTTTGGGATGCCAAAGGGGTGTTGTTGGTTGAATTCATGGAACGTGGTACGACCATTAATCAAGACGTGTACTGTGAAACAATAAAAAAGTTACGACGGGCTATACAGAACAAACGCCGTGGTATGCTGACTTCCGGTATCGTTTTTTTGCACGATAACGCCCGTCCTCACTCTGCTCGCAGATCAACGGCCCTTCTTGAGTCCTTCAAGTGGGACGTTATCAACCATCCACCTTACAGCCCAGACCTGGCGCCAAGTGATTATCACCTCTTCATGCATTTGAAGAAATGGCTCGGGTCACAGCGGTTTGATGACGACGAAGAGCTCAAAGATGCGGTGACAGGCAGGCTCCAGGCACAAGCGGGTGATTTTTATGCAGAAGGAATTTCAAAGCTTGTGAAGAGATACGATAAGTGCCTCAATCGCTATGGAGACTATGTAGAAAAATAGTGCAAAGATGTAGTCGTAAGATGTATATATTAAAATATTTTTATTTAACTTGGTGTATTTTTTTAAATCAACCGGAGGTTACTTTCTGAACGGCCCTCGTATATATATAAACAAAGATGATGTAACTTACCAAACGAAAGTGTTGGTATGTTGATAGACACACTAACAAACACACACACAAAATTCAAGCTTTTGCAACCCACAGTTGCTTCATCAGGAAAGAGGGAAGGAGAGGGAAAGACAAAAGGATGTCGGTTTTAAGGGAGAGGGTAAGGAGTCATTCCAATCCTGGGAGCGGAAAGACTTACCTTAGGGGGAGAAAGAGACAGGTATACACTCGCACACACACATATCCATCCGCACATATACAGACACAAGCAGACATATATACATAAAGAGGTACATAAAAATCGATAGTTTTGTTTTTAAATTTTCTGTCAACGTAGATGTAATCATACCTCCCTATGATATCTCTGCCACGTGGGGATGGTGCGACTTTTTATTGATATGTGTAGGTCATTTAAAGAACCTACACAATTGCAACCCCCCCCCCCCCCCCTCCCTTGCCACCCCTTACCCCTTACCCCTCCCCATTTATTGTATACTGGAGTGATCCATATCACTGGTCGCTGGATGTCAGTATGCAGTGGTGGTGCATTAACACCATTTAACTTTTCTGTGCTTTAAACTCTTGGCCTGCCATTGTACTGAGACCTTCATTTGTGCCCAAGTTTACCTCATGTACTCTCAGAACATGCCATTACATAATGTTTGTATCTAATTTTGTTTAATGTACACTTTACACATTATTACTACCGCTATTTACAAAATAATAAATGAGTAAATAAAGGTTGCATCAACAGGCACATTTGAATTCAGAGTCTGTAGTTTGATTATTGGAATTTAACTGCTGCTATTGCGGCATCGTCCAGAGTGCTCACCTCACATGAAATATGGTGCAGGCGCACTTGAGTTTGTTAATGCTGCTGTTAAGTTGAACTGTCCATGAATGTGCTACAGTTTCACTTGTTTACCAAAGTCAATAAAAGTGTTCATCCCTTTGCTGGAACATGGTGTGCTGAGGCTTGTGCATAGTGGAACCATTGATACTGTGGTGAGGAGGTTCATCATTTATGGCCCAGGCATTTGTTCTTCTCATAATCCACATGTTTCAGTGGTTGAACCAAGCTCACGCTGTCAGCATTCTGAGGCAATTGAATGGATTCAACGTAAGTCTCCAATGCCCTTATTCTTTTCCATACCACGTCTGTGGTAGAATGCTTTGTCGATACTCAAGTCCACTGATGATACTAATGTTTGATACTCTTCAGCACTGGCACACGGTTTTTACAGGAACACACCATTGAATTGCGAGTTTCAAACCTTCATAAAATGTTCGTTGCATATTTGGTGTTATATTTAGCTCTACATTACATCACAGGCTGCCACGTAATCGTGACTTATTTAGTTTCATAATCGAAAGCAGTCTTTCATGCATTTATGTTGATCAAAACATTGTTATCACGTTTGCAATCTCATTATATGGACGTGGAATGTCGAGCTTCGGGACAGTTTCAACACAGATGGATTTGGCTTATAAACGGGAAATACGTTGCAGATCGATAAGCTCCATCTGCAGTTGCCCAGGGGCGCTTTAAAATGAAATGCAAAACGGTCTCTAAAAGAGATCACAAGGAAATTTAGAACTGGCAGTGCGCTCAAATGTTTGGAAAACTATTTCTGTAATTCTTTTAACGAGACAGAAGTTTGTTCAAATTCATGTTTTCTTTAACACCAGTGAGTTTAGGGAAATGGACGGTGTTTTTTTTTTCATAATTTATCACCCGCACAATGCTATTTTTTTAAACATATCCCCGTCATATCCAAAATAGATTATTTCTCACCTTGCAATATCTTACTGTGGGCAGTGTGCAGTCAAATCCACGTAAAATGCAAAGTCTTCAGCCCATCCTGGGTGTTCCAATTTTCTTTCCTCCTTTCATTTGTCTTTCATAAATTTAACAATAGCGGGTTTCAATTTGAAAAATCGTTTCAGGCATGCCCCTTGACTTAACCAACGTACTTTGAAATAATATAGTCCAGTTACAAAAGACCTGACACCCCTTTAATTTCCTGAACGGTTACAGATATCGAAACGAGGTTTCGTGCAATTGGTAGTACCCTGAGGGGCACTGTTTTGTATGGATAATGCCCTGATATCAGGCATCAACCGAGATGTTGATACAAGTATGATTTTTTTAAATGGAAATGTATACTTTTCATAACTATATTCAGTAGGTCTTGGAAAGGCAGTTACGATGATATAGAGCTTTTATTACTGACACTGAAGCCTTTCGCAAGAGAATCCGAGAAATGCACTAAAACTGGGAAGCAATGAGGCGAGAGTAGGCCATTGCTGTGAAATAAAACCAAGCTCTCAGACCAGACTCAGCCGTTATATGCTGATGCAGCAAGGCACGCCTTCGCTACTAAAATAAAACCTCATTTTGTATACGACCTAGAAACACCTACGATTTTTTTTGTGAGACTATGGCATATGCTAGTTTCTGGCGTATCAGATGGGACTAAGGAAAGCTGTTTCAATTGTACGTACTTTTCCAGGTTTTTGTTGGAACAACTACAGTTTTTCGAGCAGTTTTTCATTACTATTTTCACAGAATTTTCTTGACATTCATCTCATAATAGCGTGTCTAACTTTTGCACATTGGTGTACATGTCAGCATGCAAGAAATTATGAATCATAAATGATCTGCTGACAGACAACACAGTTTTGTTAGTTCTGGGGCACAGAGAAGTAAACAGTCGAAAAGCTTAATACAATGATGTAGACTGGCATGACCATGTTTACAATGTAATATCTGATTCCGGATGACTCAGTTTTAGAATATTTCTCTCATTCTTTTGCAAGGAGTTTCTACTACAAAATTAACAAGCATTGTATCACTGCAGTCGTCTTCTCATGCGCTTTCGGATGCCGTTAAGAAAGTATATCATTCTCTTTAAAAAATTATACTTGCCTCATAATCACGATCGATACAAAAGTGAAGATTCTGTATTACGCACCAAATTACGTGTCCCTTAGCGTGCTATCATTGGCCCAAAACCTAGCTTCGGTATCTAAAATCATTCACGAAATAAAAGGGGTATTACGTCGTGCATGACTCATCCTGAATATACTCCCTTTGTCAGAAATGTTACAGGACAGATTAAAAAAAATATAGAAAATTGTACTTCAGTTACCAACGTTTCTGGAGGTCTTGAAATAAAGCAGGGAAATTTTCAACTTCTATGCTTGTAAGCTCATTTGTCACAGGCTGTCGTATGTATGTGATATCTTGATGGAGTTTTCTTTCAGTTGCATTCTTGAAAGGGCCTCGCTGCAGTTGCTTAATCATCGTCCACATTTCACTAGGGTTTTCCCAGCTTAACGCATATCTTATTTTTCACTCTTTGCTCAGAATCAGCATCGATTTTGTCACCAAAACTAATGCGCCAAGAATCCAGACAGGGTGTTGCTAAGCACAGCCTTGCCACATAGTGAGTTTCACGGAAACACGTGCAAGGTCATTTCGAGGACACACACATTAACATGAAAGCAACATTTGTTCCCTTTTGGTATTGCAAGCTCAGAAATAAAAAAAAGCCTGTCCTGGAACTTTTTCTGCGAAATGGATTAGTCTCCATACTCTTCGTACAGTTTCACTGAAACAGTTATACCTGACGGCATAGTAATGTATTCTACTTCCGAATATTTGCTACTTGAACCATCAATGTCATCACGTCAGCTACGTCTCCTAATTTAAAACAAAGTGCTTTTTGATGTACAGAACACAGAATCTTGTCTGCTAATCTTTGTAATTTCTGGTTCTTTCCTCGTCAACTAAAAAAATGGTTCAAATGGCTGTGAGCACTATGGGACTTAACTTCTGAGGCCATCAGTCCCCTAGAACTTAGAACTACTTAAACCTAACTAACCTAAGGACATCACACACATCCATGCCTGAGGCAGGATTCGAACCTGCGACCGTAGCGGTCCCGCGGTTCCGGACTGTAGTGCCTAGAACCGCTCGACCACCCCAGCCAGCCCGTCAACTAAATCTTTAAATTCTATCTGAGTGGTGTGTAATGTTCCATAGGAAATTTCTGCTACTCATATATTACTGCAACTGCATAATGGATATGGAGAATTTCAACCTTCTGTTCTCGTTCCCATCCACATCTTGTGACGATAGATCACTAGACTGCCTGTTTTTGTGCGAATAACCACTGGACCAACTTCCTTTATACCACGAACAAATAGCGAAGGATAAACAGTGCTTACACCAAGACCCTGGCGAGCTGAAGAAAGCCGTGTCGATCAAAAGAAGCCTCATCAAATGCTGGAAGGAAGTGTCGCATCGCTCTGCTGTATGAAATGTGGTGCTATACCGAGAGGGACCGAGCAAAGGCGAGACGTACCAAACAGTGACGAGACAGACCGAACCTCGGAGCGCTTGGAAGCAGCACATTGTGCAAAAGTGAAATTTTGCACGACTTGGTCGACCATGGTGTATAACAACTGACGCTCGGAAAACCGATATTTGATCGGAATAGCAGAGCCGAATTAGACAACGTGTGAATATGATAGTGAAAATGGGCCTCCGGTATCTGGCGAGCATTGTGGGCGCGCGCGGGCCGCTTAGCGCTTACCTCCTCGCGGGACAGCGTCTCGTGTGGCCAGCGCGCGTCCAGGTCCTGCAGCAGGCGCAGCAGGATGCGAGTGTCCAGCGGCGAAGACAGCGCCTGCCGGCAGTAGGACGTCCAGCGCACAGCGGCCAGCTGCAGCTCCGTCACGTCGCCCTGGATCGCGTGTTGGTGCTGGATCGTCTACGCCACATGCGGCAGCTCGCCGCTCCACTCCCACGTCGGGCCCTGCGGGCACATCGCCGGCACCCGTCACTACAGACAATCTCACAGGACAAAATATCAGCCACCCCCTCAAAAAAGCTCAACTCGTCGCTTTGGAGCTCGAAGGTGGCAGGGGTAAAATACAGGGAGCGAAAGGCTATTTACAATTTGTACAGAAAGCAGGTGACACTTATAAGAGTCGAGGGGTATGAAAGAGAAGCACTGGTTGGGAAGTGAGTGAAACAGGGTTGTAGCCTATCCCCGATGTTATTCAATCTGTATACAGAGCAAGCAATAAAGGAAACAAAGGAAAAGTTCGGAGTAGGTATTAAAATCCATGGAGAAGAAATAAAAACTTTGAGGTTCGCCGATATTGTTGTAATTCTGTCAGAGACAGCAAAGGACCTGGAAGAGCAGTTGAACGGAATGGACAGTATCTTGAAAGGAGGGTATAAGATGAACATCAACAAAAGCAAAACGAGGATAATGGAATGTAGTCGAATTAAGTCGGGTGATGCTGAGGGAATTGGATTAGGAAATGAGACACTTAAAGTAGTAAAGGAGTTTTGCTATTTGGGGAGCAAAATAACTGATGATGGTCGAAGTATAGAGGATATAAAATGTAGACTGGCAATGGCAAGGAAATCGTTTCTGAAGAAGAGAAATTTGTTAACATCAAGTATAGATTTAAATGTCAGGAAATCGTTTCTGAAAGTATTTGTATGGAGTGTAGCCATGTGTGGAAGTGAAACGTGGACAATAAATAGTTTAGACAAGAAGAGAATATAAGCTTTCGAAATGTGGTGCTACAGAAAAATGCTGAAGATTAGATGGGTAGATCACATAACTAATGAGGAAGTATTGAATAGAATTGGGGAGAAGAGAAGTTTGTGGCACAACTTGACTAGAAGAAGGGATCGGTTGGACATGTTCTGAGGCATCGAGGGATCACCAATCTAGCATTGGAGGGCAGCGTGGAGGGTAAAAATCGTAGAGGGAGACCAAGAGATGAATACACTAAGCAGATTCAGAAGGATGTAGGTTGCAGTAGGTATTGGGAGATGAAGAAGCTTGCACAGGATAGAGTAACATGGAGAGCTGCATCAAACCAGTCTCAGGACTGGAGACCACAACAACAACAACCTGTGTAGGACTTCTGCCAAGCTGTCACGTTACCCTCCACCGCTCTGAAGTATGTCATGCCGGCCAAGTGGTGGGTACACCTTCTGATCAAAAGTGTCCAGCATCTAGTAATGGACATAAAGGGCACTGCGCACACACACCAACCGACCGACCAATTTCCTGTACAGCCTACACACTTTACGACCTACTTTACTGAGTGACTACAGGGACAAAAGATGAACTTCTGTTGGTCGGCTGGCAGGGCAGCGCTACACATAACATAATTTTTTGGGTGGAGTGATTGGGGGAGGGAGGGGTTGGGTGAAATTGTGACGGAGATCATGCGAAGGGCTGGTGGGTCGGCTGTTGGCTGTGTGTGTGTGTGTGTGTGTGTGTGTGTGTGTGTGTGTGTGTGTGTGTCCCTTTATTACTCATGGGATATGACCACCCTTTAATTTATGATAGCTGGAATTCTGCTGGGGACATTTCCAGTGAGGTGCATGAATGTCAGTGAGGGAATGACAGTCTGTTCTTCTTCAAGTGCTGAAACCAGAGGTGGTAGTGATGTTGGATTCTGGAGCGAAGTCGATCTTTTAACACTTCCCAAATGAGTTTCATTGGGTTCAGGTCGGGACACTGGGCAGCATAGTCCATTTCAGGAATATTGTTATTTACAAACCACAGATACTGCCGCACAACAGGGTTTACTATCACGCTGAAACAATTATAGTCTCCGAAAACGTCCTGTGCTGAATGCAGCCTAAAGCTCCACAAAATGTCTTCATATACTTCTGCATATAGCGTTTTCCTAAGTGCAATGAGGGAACGACACCCTAAGCATGATAAACAGCCCCATATTGTAACATCATCTCTTCTGTACTTCTGTGTTGGAATTACGCAGGATGGCAGGCATTCTACAAACCCTTTCATTGGATTTCCAAAGTATGTAGCGTGGTTCCTCACTTCAAATCACCCCTTTCCAGTGATACACTGCCCAATGGCGTCATTCTTTACATCACCCCATGTTTTGCTTAGCACTAATTACAGAAATTTGTGGCTTGACAGAAGCTGCGTGACCATCGTACTCCATTCCATTTAACTCTCATTCATTGTGCTAGCTGGACTACTGGTAGTACTTTGGAACACACGAGTGATCCCTTCCACTCATTTCGTGCGGTTTCTTACAACCACCGTCTGCTAGGGTTGGAGGTCCTGTCCGTCAGTACATGATGTCTGCTTCATCTAGGTTTAGCTGTTAAGTTTCCTCCCCACTTCCACTGCACACTCCCATCGCTAGCAGTCGACTTGGGCAGCTTTAGAACGTCTGAAATGACCCTGATGGATTTGTTACTCTGGTGACATCCAGTCACTACGTTCGAGATCACCGAGCCCTCGTGAACAACCCATTTTACAGTACTGTTTCTCTGCTAATAAGACAATGGCTCCCACCTCCAGTTACCCTGTCGAGTCTACCTCTCGTGACATATAGTCGCCAATTCCGCATCACATAGCGGTGTCCAGATACTTTTGATGAGATGGTTTATGTGCCAGTTAGTTATAAGGAACACCGCAGTAAGAAGGCTCTACATGGAGAAGTGACAGGATTGCAGTTAGTAGTAATCGTGTTTGGACTCTCCTGTGATCAGATCGTGAGTGCAGTCCACCGATTTGTTGATGTATCAAGACAGTAATGGTAGATCTCTCGCAGCCATGTAGTACGGCGTAGGAGCAACACTAGTAAGAAGACTTTAGCTGACATGGACCAGAGACAATTGTCATACACTACCAGATACAATCGGTTTCAAACATGACAAGGAATTGCTGCTCACAGCGAATGCTTTGGATCGCTCTAAGTCACGTAGAACTGATACCAGACGGTTGTGTGACACTCCACTGCTGACCTAATTCAGGACAGTGCCTCTTTACAATGAAATTCTGTGTATGTGCCACTCAGTTATCCGAAATTTGCGCTGTAAGATAGGTTGACGAGGTAATAGGACATGTACATGTGTTAAGACATTAGGCAGTAACTTGGATGGTACTAGAGGGAGCTGTAGAAGGTAAAAACTGTAGGTGAAAACAGAGATTGGAATATATGCACCAAATAATTGAGGACATTGTTCTTCTGAGATGAAGAGGTTGATTGGTGTATCATTGTGGATTGTCTACAAGGAATGGTGGACCACTCACAGTCATGTAACACATGTTAAGAGCAGCCATTGTTAAAACACCCTAACCGACAGTGACTAGTGACGGATGTCACACCTCGCCAATGACAATATTTTTCCAACCCGACAGAAATTGCTGCAGTCATTCAATGCAGACACGGATCCACAGTAGGACCCTAATGGGGGGGGGGGGGGGGGCTCTCAGTTTCTTACTTTCTCACCTCTCCCACCGGAAGGATCCAGGACTGAAAGAATGCAACAAGTTTCCAGCGAACCAACGTTGCGAATGGAACTGCATGCCATGGACTTTCGAAACGAGGTACTTCGCAAAAGGTCATTGCTCTCAGCGGCATGTGGAGTTGGACGTCTTTAATTGGACAAACAACACAGTATCTGGGCAGTAGTTGACTGGAGTGCAATCATGCCATACTGAAGAGTGGAAGTTGTGGATCAGGCCGGAGGTGGTTCTGTGATGTTTTGGGGCAGTTTTCGCACCGTGACTTGCGACCATTCAGTGCCATGAAAATAAACCACGATGTTCATCTCTACATTATCTGTAATTAAGCATTACCCCTCTACATTTTGATATGGATATGCTGTGGACCCTCCCGTCTTCCAGGATGACAGCAGCCATTTTCACAGGGTTGTATTCTTATGTTCCTGGTATGACAAACACTCTCACTCCTCTCTGCAGATGACAGCTCTTGCAGGGGTGGATTCGTCAAGTGGATGTGGCATACCTGAAGAAAGTTCTGGAGCATATCATTGTGTGGAACTGAAATATATACCAAGCGAAAATTTGAGAAGTATAAATTAGAAGGACCGAAGATTTGGCTTCCTTTCAGCATCATCATGACTAGAGACTGTGCATAAACTGAGATGTGTGAAGGGTGTGAAGGGAAATCGGCGTATGCTTTTCAAAGGATCTATCCATGCAGTGACCTGAAGTGGTTCAGGGAAGCCACGAAAATCGGATCTCAGTGTGGGGCGAGTATTTGAATCCACCGTCCTCCCCAGTAAGAGACCCTTACCGTCATCACTACGCCACTTCAAACGATCAGAAGTTGGGGAGAATTTGATCCTTTCAGATGAGGTACTATCGAAGAAGGTAGTAATGTAGAGAGACGGGATACGAAACAAGGAGGTACTGAAAAAACAGCCCGCCGCAGTGGCCGAGCGGTTCTAGGCGCTACAGTCGGGAACCGCGCGACCGCTACAGTCGCAGGTTCGAATCCTGCCTCGGGCATGGATGTGTGTGATGTCCTTAGGTTAGTTAGGTTTAAGTAGTTCTAAGTTCTAGGGGACTGATGACCTCAGATGTTAAGGCGCATAGTGCTCAGAGCCATTTGAACCATTTTGAAAAAACAAATAGGCCCTATATTAAATCTATGGGAAAGCCTTACCAGTAGAATGGTCACGTTAATGGAACATTTGCCACGCAGGCCGCTAAAATTAATTTTGCGCTGGAAGGAATTAGAAATGGAAAAAAGTAATGTAGGTGTAGACAGATACTAGAACACGCGTCCTAGTACAAAGAAATTATAAACTTGGTGTTCTAGATACGTTGAAACAGACTTCGAGGGGTTGTAGATGGTATCTTGAGGAATACGTTGCGGGTAGAAACCCGTGTTGGGGAACGTCGTTCAACGACGCTAGAGCGCGCCGATGTTATAGGCGCTGGCAGAAAACGTGACTTTGGACGCTGAAGGACGGTAGGCAGAAAGTCTCTTAATGTTGTTTGTTTATTCACTGATCGACTGATTACCGCGACCTTCAGTGGAGAAGGTGGAGCTAGCTGCTGCTTAGAACGGCTTTGTTTCCTATGAATACGATGCTCTGGTGCTTCGGTTGGTGGCGGTTTCTGACACGAGTATCCACCCGCAGTTTATTTTTCTCCTGGAACCCTCTAAAATACAGGAGAAAAATAAACTACAGATGGAAACCCGTGTCCGAAACAGTCATCCACCAAGGCAACAGAACATCGCATTCATTGGAGACAAGGCCTGTCTACGCAGCAGCTAGCTCCATCCTCTCCAATGGCGATCATGGCAATCAGTTGCGATCACTGAATAAGAAATAACATTGCGAGGCGTTCCTCTTACATTTCGTCAGTGTACAATGTGAATTTGCTGCCGAAGGGGTGCCCTAGTGGCAGACATAGGCTTCTATGACTTCGACGTTCTGTAGCTTCGTTGGATGAAATTTCTAGACACGTACTCCTATCCTCCATTTGTTCCTCAAGACACCCTCTACAACTCCTTGAATTTTGTCGCAACATTTCGGGGACACCCTGTAGAGATGAAAAGTAGTGCAGAAGATAGGAAGCGATGTAGGACTCCAAACCAGTCGAAAGACAGATGAATTAAAAAAACAGACAGTACTTTGGATACGCAGCTGTACACCAGGATAAACTGAAGCAATACCACGTGGGAAGACTGTGGCTAAGGTCCTAAATTCTAAGCTTGTATATGTATTGTCAAGCAACGTACAACTGGTTCATGAATCAGTACTGACAATGTTTCGCGTCAATTGTTAAATGTGTGATATAATAACCAGAACATGTTTCGGGACTACGTTATTACGTTATAAAGTGGTATAAAGTAAGGAAGCAAATCGAAGATCGCAATACTACATACACTGAAAACCATGTAATTATATTGTCCTGCATTATACCATACCCTGATTGAGCCGTGCGCGGCTCGTGTTAGTGCCGTTTATTGCTTAACATCTTGTCTTTGCGGTACTGCCGTCCTGTTTCTTATTAGATTTACTGGCGTCACTAAGTTGCTGGCTTGCCTGCCCGTGAGTGGCACCAGCGGCGCTTATCGATAAGAGGACTGTCGTACTATCTTTAGAGCGACCGCTAGTATTTCCGGGTCGTCGTGTGTTGGGACGGAGCAGCAGTGAGGTCCGGACAGCCATGTACCTGTTATTGGAACACAGCATTCTGGACAGCTCAGGAGCATATTTAGATAGTTGCATGTATTCTCTGTGGTTATCAAGATTAGTGGTGAACCATCTTTTTTTCTGATTCAGTGCTGGCAGACAGTAATAAACTTAGTTTCATGTAAGTACTGTGTGAATTATGAAATTTTTCCACCACACAGTGCTGCCTGCATATTACTGGATGTTCTGTGAGTAAATTTTCCACTGTAACTGCGAGAAATGCGTTCGATTTTCCCCAGATAGTAGCATAGCTATATTGTTAAAACACTTTCCCCGGTTTTCAGAAAGCATGGGTGGTTTTTCAGGAATTCCATTTCTAATCTGTGCAATCGCATTTGAGCAAACTTTTTTATATCCTATTTTGAAATTTAATTCATAGTGTCGCACTTCGTAGATTTATACTTAGTCATAGGCTACAGAAGTGGGGGGGGGGGGGGGGGAGGGAGGAGGGGGACGTCAGGGGACAGACAGCAAGGAGTTGCACTTGCCACCAACCCCCCCCCCCCCCCTCCCTCCCCACCATGAGTGTCTGCGATAAACTTCATCCATTTAAGAATTCTCACTAATTTCTGGATGTGTCCCGCATGTAATTCGTGACAGACTAAATATTGAGTGTCCTGTCAGTTATTTGTGCAATGTTTCATTCGTTATAATAAATACATCATTTGCCTGTCGTTTCGGAACACTGCTGAAACAAAGTACCTTGTGTTGCTTCTTTCGCCCCCTCATACAGCTGGAAATTAGTTGCGGTAATGGACAGTTCCGACTTAGCACCGTGTATACCTGTCTGACAACTGTCCGAAATTTTAAGAACAGCCCTTTCGTTTCTGGACATCGTGACCTTAACAAAATGTCTGAACTTTACCTGTTAAGGCTTGCTGAGACTTTAACAGCAGACAACTGGATTTCATATCCAAAGATTTATTTCATTTGCAGTATGGACAACATAACATCCTATACTATGTGTTTCTTTACTTTTGGTTTATCTGAGGGCAAACAATAATCCTAGGCTAAACACGATGGAAAATTGTGAATATTGAGGTTGAAATGGTGTTTGGATCTTTCTCAACTGCATGGTTGAGAATTTATATGCTGTATGACCCTGTCTCACTTCTAGTCACATAACTTGTGTACTCGAGTTCACGCATGTACACATGATCACTCCAAACCGAAGAGACGAAGACCATTTTGTTTGCATCATTGGCCTTTGATACGTGATTATGGGTATTCATGTCGGCTCTCCAGCCAGATCAGATGATGTTTTGAATCTGGAGCCCCGACATGAATACAACCAATTATTACGCCGGCAGAGATTACGGAATCACATGAAGATCCTCTACGGTGAGGGGACGTTTCAACTTTCAAGGGTATTTCATGAACTTCGTAAGAAGGGGAAATTACTGAGCAACCTCGCTTTTTGGCTGAGATGCTGGAATGAAGTTTTAATACCTAAATTTGCCAGCAGTGTTGATTACATTGAGACAAGAATGGCCAACACCATTAAGAAGCGTGCTGGTTTTGCCTTACTAAGGGAGCGCAATAGTTTTATACGCGCACAACTGGATTTCATATCCAAAGATTTATTTTATCTGCATTTGGCAGTTTCAGCGGTGCTTCCGCTGCATCCTGGAATTGGGTCGACAGTTCGTCCTGGGCAATATCAGACTGGGTGTAGGCAAACGCCGTCAGTAGGAAATCTTCGAAAATTCAACGGTTTTCTTCGCAGTCTACACTGATAACACCCGTCGACATGTGATCAGTCTCACAACGAAAGAGTGAACGATGCTATGCCTGCAGTATTGGAACAGGAATTCAATTTTACCCATACACCCAGTGATGTTCCAATTACGGAATACATTTCTGCCGTTGAACAAGTCGTGTCCAGGTTTCCCGACCATCTAGCTGATGAGGTTAGGTAAGAGGTGTCTCAGCTGTGTCAGGTGCCACCCCCGCGAGGTAACATCTCGCTTTAAAGAGCCGCAATCCGGTCCTTCAGAGAAGATTTCGTAATTCCTCCAGCGGACAAGGCCAGTTCAACGGTTCTTCTTTTGCGGGACAATTATGTGCTTAAAATTTATCTCTCTCTTGCACACTTGGCATACCAAAGATTGCAGAACTATCCAACTCGCCGTATAAAACCCAAGACTCTCAAGACTCTTCCAGTCATTAAAAGAGACTTCATTATCTGATGAAGTTTTGGGAAAAACGTCGACCTGGTTCTGCAGTCCAGCCGAGATTATACGGTTTGCCTAAGGTAGACAGGAAGTACTTTCTCTTCGGCTTTTTGTTAGAAATTTGGGCACTCCTACTTATAAGTTGGCTAAGTATCTAGCGTCCATGCTCAGTCCCCCTGTCGGAAATTGCTATAATCTTATTTCCAATTCTCTGGTTTTTATTCAACATATGACTTCTGAGTCTCAATCCCAAGAATTGGCTCTTTAGTTTTGATGTTGCGTCTCTGTTTTCCAAAGTTCCTCTTGAGGATTCTTTGCAGTTAATTTGTGAAAAATTGGACGAAGAAACAACAAGCTTTGTCGCCATGTGTTGACGTTGACGTATTTTTTTACTTAATGACAAAAGTTTTAAACAAACTGAGTGGCTATTGGGAGTCCATTATCCCCCGTGGTCGCCAATTTGTGGAAGATTGAGGACATTGCAACATGGTTCTTTAAACCAACTTGTTCATGGAGATACGTCGACCATACGTTTATGGGATGGCCATTTGGGAGAGATGTTCTGGATCGTTTTCTGTATCATTTTAATTGTGTGCATCCCAATATTGAGTTCATTATGGAAGTCAAAGAGGATGGCAAACATCCGTTTTTAGGTGTCTTGGTCCACAGGAGGGGTGATGGGACATTAGGACAGTTTATCTGAAGCACACGCATACGAACAGATATCTTTATCCATCAGGCAGTTATCAATCCTACCAACGCAACGGGGTCCTACTTACATTGGTGAAAAGGGTTTACGCTATCTGAGATGCAGACAGTTTGACGCAAGAACTGGAGACTGGACATTCGCGGGAACTAACAGAAGATACAAGCAAATCTGCGGAATTCCTACATTTTGCGGGGAGCATATCTTCAGAAACAGGAAAAAGTTTAAAGAAGTTTGATATTAAAAGTATTTTCCGTCCACCGCCTGAGACCACAGCTCTGCTGGGCTTAGTGAAGGATAACTTTGGTTCGAGAAAGCCCGGGATCTACACAATTCCCGCAGTTGCGGGAAAGCCTGTATTGGACGAACTATTTGTACGCTCCAGTATCGTTGCGTGAAGCACGATCGGCACGCACATTTAATTCAGCCAGAAAAATCTGAGTGTCTGAACATTGTCTTACTGAAAAATATGAAATGTTGTACGATGAGACAAGTGGTTGACCCTGCGTCGCTGTATTGGGACTGTGTAGTGGAAGAAGCCATTGGAATGCCGCTATCTAACAATACTCTGAATTGAGATAAGAGGTACCCTTTAACTAACAATTAGAACCTTGTTCTGTTTGATGTTAAGAAACACAATGGTCCCTGTTTCGGTCATCAGAAACTGTCAGTTTTTTATATCTATTGTTCCCACGAGCTTTCACCACCTGTGCGCTGTTGTGCCTGTCGCTAGAGGGCAGTTGTGTTCGCGCACGCGCGGTGGACCCACGGTCGATGGATATTTGTGTTCCGGCTGATAGTGCGACGGCTCACAGCCATAGTATTGTGACCAGATGACGATGTGTTCCACCTGGAGACCTGACATGAAAACAACCTATGGGGACGTTTACGGAACCTCAAATGGTGATTCTGCTGACCAATTCTATAGTTGTTTTTAACTATTATTCTATGTTCACATTCACATCAAGCATGTCAGAAGATGTACTGCTGATATACTCATGAGGTACGCTTACTTTCAAGGTACAGCTGCCATCTACATTTGAATAATGTTCGCTGTGTAGCTGTCAAGCGTTTGAGACAGGATAGGCTGTGTGTACTTCATGTGAAACTTATTTCTGCTGCCAAGGGTATTTAACTCCACTGGACGCTCTTTGTTGCTTCCGTACAAGGTAAAACAAAATTAACCACTCTGGAGCAACCCATACTCTAGCTACGCTACATATAAATCTGACCACAACCAACATTTCATTGGGGAGTTGGCAGTATTTCTAACTAGTCAAAATCAGCCTCTGATTATCACAAGAAGCAACTGCATGGAAAAAAGTGGGAATTTCAGAACATCCTTTAGTTACATGATTTGGCCTCACCAAACACCTGTAATACTTTACTCGGAAGAAACACAGCAGTATGATGAATCTCACAGGATACTGAGCTACAAGCATGTGAATTGGGCATTGTTCATGGAAATGCTTGAAAAGTCGTATCCCACAAATTCCCAAAATTACACAAAGCAGGAAACTTGTTGAAGCTGTCAAAGCCCTTACCACCGCAGTTCAGGATGCAATAGCAGGTACCATTACAGTACTTATACCACAAGAATGCTCAATGGCCCTGCTCCCAGAAATACAGGGGCCGATGTCAATGAGAGATCATCTCGGGAGATACTGGCTGTACAAACAGAATATTAGCAGGCTCCAGGGGATCATACGGGCTAAATTAAAACTTTTAAAACCACAAACTGGGACAATACACTCGCAGGGCTGCACACCACATGACCTGGAGTGTTGCAAATAGCTGTCCACTCCACCAAGAAGAAATACTACACACCAAGTTTACAAATACCCTACAGACCAGCATACTCCATGGAGGAGAAGCATGAGCTGATGACCAGAACACTAGCAACATCATTCACACTGAATCTGGCTCCTTCCAATCCAGCACTGCTACTTGAAATGGACCAGGAGGTTACATGGCTTGTAACCCAGCCCAAGTGCAGTGTAACAATACATACTGCTACACATGAAATTACACAGGTTATTAAGCACAAAACAGCTAGAAAAGCTCCTGGTCCCAATCACTTTCAAAACCGTGTCACCCAGGAGTTCATGAATAAAGCTATAGAGCATCTCACACATATGACGAATACCATTCTACAACATCAACACTTCCCTGTCCTGATGTTCAGGAAGCCAGGGAAATACCACTCCCTACCACAAAATTACGGAGCCATCAGCCTGCTGAGCTCCCTAAATAAGGTTGTTGAGAAGATGATTCTCAAACATCTTACTATGCACTGCAACACCAATTACTCGCTGAGACTGGAGCAATTTGGATTCAGCAATCACCACTCCACAACACAACAACTCCTCCGCGTAGTAGAACATATTACACACACCCCCAACACCAACAAAGCTACAGGAGCGCTGTTCCCGGTCTTCAGTCATCTACAGCACAATCGTCTCATTCGCAAACTCTGCACTGCTAGTCTCTCCGACGAGCTCATACATCTTACACACTCATATCTCACCCACAGAAGCTTCAACACCGACGTTCAGGGCAAACAGTCAACACAACACAGTATACAAGTGGGAGTACCCCAAGGCAGCATCCAAGGGCCCCTCTTGTTTAATCTCTACGTCAATGACTTTCCAACTGAACAAAACACAATGGCAACCATCTACGCAGATGACACTACCATCCTAGTGCAAGACTGGAAACCATCAGGCATAATTCGCAACTGCAAGCAAAACTGCCTAGCTGGAATGACAGTGTGTTAAAGCAAATGCTGACAAGTGTGAAGCAGTTCTGTTCATTGACAAGCCATAACAACTGCACAAACATTAAGTGTTCTGGCATACCCACAAGCTCTGGAATGAAAATTAAGATCGCAAGAGCAAAGAAGGCAGCCAATAGCCCATTGGCAAGGACCACACCACGACGGGAGCAGGCCCCTAGACCAAGAGAATATAAGTGCCGCTCCTGCCAGCCTCGGCCACTCAGTATTTGGACAGGATTAGGACAGTATACGGACAGGCCTAGCGCAGAATGGTACAATAACAGTTATTAGTGATCCACAAACTGTGTGTCAAACTTGCACGAACATTGTATATAGCAAAGGACTCTGATTTATACTGCATGTCGCCTATTGCTTGCGACACCATTGTAAATTCCAGGTTAAGCATTGTCAAACTTCTTATTTGTAATAAAAACTATTGATGCTGTTTGCTTGAATTGTTGTATAGCATTTTGAGAATGCAGCATCCTTTAGGCACCCTATATGAGATGAGTGGGCAGGACCCCACATTAAGACTGCAGACGAATAACACTACACACACGCCCGATACGTTTCAGTGTGAAAGTCAAACACTTCAGTGACAGGCCAACTGAGCAAATGCAAGGCTCAAACAGTGTTACTCTAAGCTCAGCAGGTAAAGCACACTGAATAGGAGGGTATCGAGGTCCGTGTACATGATACTGATTAGACCCATGATGATACATGCAGCTGCAGTCTGGGGTTACGTGGCTCTGACCGCCTGTGCTGCCTACAGGTGATACAGAACGAAGTGCACCACAGTGCACACACACACTGTTGACCTTCACAGAGAATACTGCCTTGAGACTCACACACAGATATTCAAAAAACTCACCATACGACTGTACAGGAACTTGAGACACTCTGACAATCACTTCATTTTTAACCTGGGAAACTACAACCACAACCATGGGTGAAAACACAACTGCTGAAAAACACTTCTATCTAGGGACAATTAATCACCTGTGGACAGCACAAGCTCACAGACAAAATAAACACTGGTGAATCCCTGCATTACAGCAAAACTAAATGGCATTGCCAGCTGCAAATATCTAGCTGACCAACTGGCAATACGGGAAAGCAGTATTGCACACTAAACATAAACATATCCAACCAAACCTCTTTATGGCCAATTGACCACTTGTATAATGACCTTGGCATGTTACAAGTACAGATGCTGCAGGTGGCCCAGGAGACACTCAGGTGCACAGCCCAGGAGTACCCCTCCTCAATAGGACTGACACTCGTAAAGAGTGTTTTAAGCTGCAACAGTGGTATTGAGCATCGCACGATACCCAAAACTAACGACAACCTCACCCTTGCAGACAGAAAGAAACTGCTACTGCTCTTACTATCTGTCCAGACTATTGCAGAAGTTCTTTTCCTTTGGTGCTTGCCTCGGCACTTTTCTCCCTCTGCCCTTAAAACTGCTACGTTCTGCTCACTTCTTGACCACTTCTATCGCCTCAAAGTACCTGTATTAGTGGGTAATCCTACGGACAACATCATGACCCCACATCCTGTGCACTTCTCAATTGTAACGAAGCAAACGGAGGTGATGGTAGAACTTTGGTGATGGTCACCATGTCAGTGTGGGTGTGGAGTAGCTTCGCCCTTTAAAGAAAAAGTCATTACCACGAATTGGACCTGGGTCCTCCACATAGCAGCAAGATATGCTGACCTCTGAGCTGCTCAAATGGACAAGAGAGAATTTAGCATTAATTGCAAAGTTTGCAACCACAACAATCACAATATAAATAATTTCCATAGAGAATATGCATTGAAGCTTAGGGTTAAGAAAACTGTTTTATATTCAGGTGCAACACCCTTTTAACATCTGCCAGCCGACATTAGGAGCAATCTGGAAGTCCCCAAATATTCAAAATTAAAGTAAAAAATGTTTTATTAGCCAGTCCACCAATAATTTACCTGGATATGTGAATTTACCTACCTGTCCCACCTCAGATACACAACGCACAAACACTTTCTAACAGAAACCATATTTAGCCATGCAACATATTCTCTAGGAGCAGACAGGAATGGCAGATGGTTTACTCCACAGAGGGAAGCTGGCAGCAGCTTTGGAATGCCTTTTGAAGTGGTGATTCCACCTTAATAATAGCCTATGTGCAGGTACGGTTGGTTCTCCACGGAACAGAAACTACTGTACTGGTCCCTGGCATTGACAGCATAAAGGGCAGCAGCCCTGTAAAGTTAATTGTTTTGGTATCATTTTAGAAGTGTCAACTACATTTCATTTTTGATTATTTTATTTTTGTGATTTAGGAGCAGAAAACTATAGTGGTAAGTATACTTCCCACTGTCTTTAGTAAGCTGTTATGAGTTACTACTACATGTGAAAAAAAGGAATTTTCTGTTTTTATTTGACTATCTATTTTACAATCCTAGAAACTTCATTCAACACTACGTAAAGAAACGAGCCGAGACAAGTCACAATAGCATATATTGCAGAATGAAACAATGTGTTCTGTTGTAACAAGTGACAAAAGCACTGATGTCATGACAAACAGACACCAGTTGTTTAGCATATTATCACAAAAGGTCAACCACATCCAGAGGAGGTACAACATTTTCCCAAGAGCATAGTAAAACAACTAAATTAGTGGTAAGTATGGTCAGTTGGTGGTAAGTATCCTTTCTGCTGTCCAAAAAAGAAATTAATTTTGTGGTAAGTATATTCCCCTTGTATCATGGAAAAATTACTTTGGTAGTAAGCATACTTCCCAGTGGCCTTCAGAACAACATTATTTGGTGGCACATATAGTTGCAACTGCTTCTGAAAGGAACAAGTGACATTTAATGACAATTAAAAGCTACATTTCATAACAGACAGAGAGTTCAGCTGGTGCAGCAAACTAACATCAGGTGCCAGGTGCATACAGAGCTCGTATGATGTGTTCTCAGGAATACAGTAAAGAAATACAGTTGATGGTAAGTACACTTCCCACATCCTGTGAAATGGTTAAATCAGGAACTTCTCTCACAATATATCGAGCGAGGTGGCACAGTGGTGAGCTCACTGGACTCACATTCAGGGCAACTAACAGTTAAAGGCCATGCATTACACTCCTGTGGCAACCTGTTCATCTCAGAGTAGCCCTTTCAACCTACAGCCTCAATTATCTGCTGGATGTATTCCAGTCTCTGTTTTCCTCTACAGTTTTTGCTCTCTACAGCTCCATCTAGTCCACCCAGACTTGGGTTTCCTGAGCTTTCTCTAAATCAGTATAGGCAAATGCCGAGATGGTTTCTCTGAAAGGGCACAATAAATAGCCTTCCCATCCTTGAAACAATCAGAGTTTGTGCTCAGACACTAAAGACCTCAATGTTTATGGGACATTAAACACTTATCTTCCTTCATTTCTCCTTTCTCAATATTCTTTTGTCTACCAGAAATCACTAAGTACAACTGACTGTGTAATGTAGGTGAAAGCGAACCTGCACTCTCATTTACCTTAGCAGAGTGCACTGTGTCTCCATTCGTTAATGGGACAGTGTGACTCACGTGGGCCGTACAGTCTGTCGACCTGCTGCAAAGAGTCACTTAAGGCTTTTACTGGTCATGAGAGATATACTTAGCAGTAGCTGTGTTTCTTTACTGCATTTATGGGAATACATTGAACCACTCTGCATGCTCCTGGCATCCAGTGATAGTCCGCTGCACCAGTTTACTTTCTTTTTGTTATGAAACATAGCTTTTAGGGCTGTGAGAAGTATACAGCCCACCAAATAACAGTGTTTTAATGGCTCTTGGAAAATATGCTTTCCATCAAAATAGTTTCTCAAAATGGTTTGGGAAGTACACTTACTGTATTTACCCGAATCTAAGCCGCACTTGAATCTAAGCCGCACCTGAAAAATGAGACTCGAAATCAAGGAAAAAAAATTTTCTTGAATCTAAGCCGCACTTGAAATTTTTTTAATTTGTTTACTGACACAGAGGTTTTGGCGCCAGTATTTATCTTTGTGCCTGCAAAGCATGCCTGTGTAGTGCTACAAATATTCGATGGCAGAAGTTAGTTGTGGCGGCACCTACCAACATTTTTCAGAACTTCCGCTTACTTTGCACTTGATTCTAAGCCGCAGGCGGTGTTTTGGATTACAAAAACCGGAAAAAAGTGCAGCTTAGATTCGAGTAAACACGGTATTACACAATTATGTCTTTTGTGAATCTCGGGAAGCATACTTGCCAACCACTTAGTGGTTTTACAAAGCTTTTGGGAATATATATTACCATCTGTAGATGTACCTGGTATCTTGTGATAGTACACTGTACCAGATGCATAAAAATTGCTACAACAAATAGTTTTTGTTTGTTGTCTGATCACTACTATCGTCACCTGTGTAGTTGGAAAAAAAATTGCCTCATTTTCACAGTGGGAAATAGCAGCTCACAAAAGGGCTTTAGGAGAAATACACTACCACTACAGTTTTTGTCCTAAACCACAAAATAAAATTACAAAAATAAATAAATAAACAAACTGATCACATGTCAAATATAACATCAAAAAATTTGACTTTGCAATGGGATTAAAGCGTTAATGCTTAAAGACTGCCCAAGCATTGTTACTTTACAGTAAGAATGTTTGTCAGCATGGAAAGTTACCACACAATTGGCAAACACTACAGCGACGTCATATGAACATTCCACAGCCTTTGCAGTAACAAAATGTTAAAAATCGGCACTACAGAGATTGCTCAGAGCCAACAACAACTGACGACTGCTAACTTCAAATTATAGCTGACAGGTAGTACCTCGGGAAATTAATGTAACTGCACTGTGACTTTTTTTGCAGCTAATGGGGAGAGCTGTGTTGACTCACACGTTACACAACCATCTCAACCCATTCAGTGGGGTCTCTAGGTGTCCATTATGTACTACAGTACAAACCCCCGGGCAATGTAGTGCACAAAGAATCGTGGTGTACATGGAAACCGATGGATGGAAAGCGACATTCTTTTTAAGGAGCACTAGTGAGAAAATTTAGAGAAATGGCTGTTGACGCTGACTGCAGAACAATCTACTGCGACTAATGTACATTCCATGTAAGGGCCATGAAGACAAGTTTAGTGAGATTAGGGCTCATTCAGAGGCATATAGACAAGTCATTTTGCCCTCACTCTGTTTGTGGTACAACAGGAAAGGAAATTACTAGTGGTGATACAGGGTGTCCTCCAGCGGAACTTGGATCAGTGGTATTGTATTCCTTTCACAATAAGTGAAGCATTTCTTTGATACCTGATGATCCTTGTAGAAGGGTGCGGAAATGACCAGGTACCAATGCATGTCTGAAGTGTGAAGACCCACAGATTCAGCACATAGTTGAGTCAGCCTGGTTTTGGTCTGGTGTCACCTATGGATATCAAATGCCTCTAATAACTAGTAAGTATAATTTGAGAGCTGTGCAGTATCAGAACTGAATCCTCCAGCCTACTGTCTAGCCAACATAATGTCAAAATTTCAGCAATGGGTCTCTCGACAAATAGTGCACTATGGCATAGGTCCTGTTCTTAGCATGCATTTATTGTAATTTCCTGCTTAATACAAAGTCCTAAGCAATTGGAAAAAGCACGGTAATTCCTGTATATAAGAAGAGTAAAAAAATGGACCCACAACATTACAAACCAATATCCTTAACATTGGTTTGCTGCAGAATTCTTGAATGTATTTTCACTTTGATTTCCACGAGACAGAAAAGCTTCTGTTCACAAATCAGCACAGATTTAGAAATCATCGTTCGTGTGAAACTTGACTTGCCCCTTTCTCACAAGATATCCTGCAAATCACGGATGAAGGGAACAGGCAGATTCCACATTGTTATTTCCAGAAAGTGTTTGCCACAGTGCGCCACTGCAGACTGTTGATGAAGGTCTGAAATTACGGATTAGGTTTCAAGATATGTGAATGGCTCAAGATGGCTTCTTGTGTAGTAGAAGCCAGAATGTCGTCCTTGATGGTGAGTGTTCATCAGAGGCAGGGGTATTGGGGTTATTCTCAGGAGTGCCCCGGGGAAGTATGATAGGACCACTCTCATTCCCTGTACAGGGTGTTACAAAAAGGTACGGCCAAACTTTCAGGAAACATTCCTCACACACAAATAAAGAAAATATGTTATGTGGACATGTGTCCAGAAATGCTTAATTTCCATGTTAGAGCTCATTTTAGTTTCGTCAGTATGTACTATACTTCCTCGATTCACCGCCAGTTGGCCCAATTGAAGGAAGGTAATGTTTACTTCGGTGCTTGTGTTGACATGCGACTCATTGCTCTACAGTAATAGCATCAAGCACATCAATACGCAGCATCAACAGGTTAGTGTTTGTCAGGAACATGGTTTTGCAGTCGGTGCAATGTTTACAAATGCAGAGTTGGCAGATGCCCATTTGATGTATGGATTAGCACGGGGCAATAGCCATGGCGTGGTACGTTTGTATCGAGACAAATTTCCAGAACGAAGGTGTCCCGACAGCAAGACATTCGAAGAAATTGATCGGCATCTTAGGGAGCACGGAACATTCCAGCCTACGACTAAGCGACTGGGGAAGACCTAGAACGACGAGGACACCTGCAATGGACGAGGCAATTCTTCGTGCAGTTGACGATAACCCTGATGTCAGCATCAGAGAAGTTGCTGCTGTACAAGGTAACGTAGACCACGTCACTGTATGGAGAGTGCTACGGGAGAACCAGTTGTTTCCGTACCATGTACAGCGTGTGCAGGCACTATCAGCAGCTGATTGGCCTCCACGGGTACACTTCTGCGAATGGTTCTCCAACATTGTGTCAATCCTCATTACAGTGCAAATGTTCTCTTTACAGATGAGGCTTCATTCCAACGTGATCAAATTGTAAATTTTCACAGTCAACATGAATGGGCTGACGAGAATCCGCACGCAATTGTGCAATCACGTTATCGACACATATTTTCTGTGAACGTTTGGGCAGGCATTGTTGGTGATGTGTTGATTGGTCCCCATGTTCTTCCACCTACGCTCTATGGAGCTTGTTATCATGATTTCATACCTGTGCAGCTAGAACATGTGCCTTTACAAGTACAACACAACATGTGGTTCATGCACGATGGAGCTCCTGCACATTTCAGTCGAAGTGTTCGTATGCTTCTCAACAACAGATTTGGTGACCGATGGATTGGTAGAGGCATACCAATTCCATGGCCTCCACACTCTCCCGACCTCAACCCTCTTGACTTTCATTTATGGGGGCATTTGAATGCTCTTGTCTACGCAACCCCGGTACCAAATGTAGAGACTCTTCGTGCTCATATTGTGGACGGCTGTGATACAATACGCCATTCTCCAGGGCTGCATCAGCGCATCAGGGATTCTATGCGATGGAGGGTGGATGCATGTATCCTCGCTAACGGAGGACATTTTGAACATTTCCTGTAACAAAGTGTTTGAAGTCATGCTGGTACATTCTGTTGCTGTGTGTTTCCATTCCATGATTAATGTGATTTGAAGATAAGTAATAAAATACGCTCTAACATGGAAAGTAAGCGTTTTCGGACACATCCACATAACATATTTTCTTTCTTTGCGTGTGAGGAATGTTTCCTGAAAGTTTGGCCGTACCTTTTTGTAACATCCTGTATAGACTGGTGGTCCAAGACATTATGACCTGCTTAATAGCTTGTTTGTCCATCTTTGGGACAAAATACATCACTGATTTTGCGTATGAGGGATCAGACGGCTTGTTGTTAGGTTTGAGGAGGTATGAAGCATTAGATGTCTGCACATAGGTCTTGTAATTCACGTAAATAACATTTCACTGATTTGCATACGTGGTAATGATGCTCAATAGCGATCCAGATGGGTTCTTTAGGTTTACATCAGGCAAATTTGGCCACCAAGACATCAATGTGACGTCACTATAATGCTTTTCAAACCTCTGTAGCATGATTCTGGCTCTGAGACACAGACATTTACACTGCTGAAAGATGACATCGCTGTCGGGGAAGACATCAAGCATGAAGGGACATAGGTGATTCACAGCTGTCGGCATGTCTTCGATTACTACATGCAAGTGCAGGAGAATGTCTCCCAAGCATAATGCTGCTCCCACCAGCCGGCATCCCTGGTGTGCTGCACATTTGGAGCCGCCATTCTCCTCAATGATGGTTTTTGTGGAGACACCTATCAACCTGGTGTAGCAAAGAGCCAACAATTCCATTGATTGATGGTTTAATCCGAATGGTCCTGTGCCCACTGCAATCACAACTGATGATGTTGTTGGGTAGACATGTGAACATGTAGGAGTGGTCTGCTGTGGAGCTCCGTGTTCCAGAATTTACAATGAACAGTGTGCTATGGAACACTTGTGCGTGCACCAGCATTGTGCCCTTTCAGCAGAGTTGCTACAAATCACCGTCTATCCTACATTGCAGACAGACATGCCCTCAAACCCCAAGTACTGTGAAGCGTCATGGATGTCTAACCATTTAGCACCTAGTGATAGATAGCACATGAACATTTGACCAGCATTGCTGCTTTTGAGATGTGTGTCACAGGCTCAGCATAATAATAATCTGCCATTTATCATAATCACTTATCTCAACTGATTTCCCCATTTGCAGCCCATATCTTCCCTAAAGTGAGCCCTCATCTGTGTCTGCTCTATTTACATATTTTTGTTACCGCATCACATGCCCGCAATGCCACCAGGCAGCATCCAACTCGCAGTGGGCAGTGGTCATAATGTTTTGGCTAATAAGTGTACATTAAGGATCTGAAGCCAACGTGGCCAGCACTATGAGGCTGTTTGCTGATGATGGTATTGTGTATGAGCAAATGTCGCCATTCAGTGACTATAGGAGGATATAAGATGACTTAGACAAAATTTGTGATTGGTGAGATGAATGGAAGCTTATTGTAATTATAAAAAAAAATGTAGCTTAATGCAGATGAGAAGGAAAAAAAATCCCATGATGTTTGAATACAGCATCAGTAGTATGCTGCTTGACAGTCATGTCAATTAAATACCTAGGCATAATGTTGCAAAGCAGTAAGACATGAAACAAGCAAATTTGGTTGTAGGGAAGGCAAATGGCCAAACTGGTTTATTGCAAGAATTTTAGGAAAGTGTAGCTTATCTGTAAAGGACACAACACTAGTGTGACCCATTCTTTAGCATTGCTTGAGTGTTTGGGATCTGCATGACATTGGATTAAAGGAAGACATTGAAACAATTCAGAGATTTATCACCAGTAAGTTTGACCAGCACATAAGTATTATAGAGATGCTTCATGAACTCAAATAGTAACCCCTGGAGGGAAGATGATATTCTTTTCACAAAACACTATTAAACTATTTAGGTACCTCGTACTTGAAGCTGACTGCAGGACGATCCTACAGCCACCAATTTACAATTCATTTAAAGGCCACAAAGACAAGAGAAATTAGGGCTTGTACAGAGGCATATAGACTGTCGTTTTTCCTAGCACTATTTGTCAGTGGAACAGGACAAGAAATTACTAAGGTGGCTTGTGGGGTATGTATGTAATTTTAATCAGCATGATAGATACATTTTTGTACATGTTTACTTTCAAGGAACTTTGTTGTGCTGTTCTTTTTTAATAAAAACAAATACGAAGCTCATGCTTATTCACTCCATTCCTGGCTGATGAAAGTGTCTATTGTAATTATCATCTTTCTCATGTTCCCAGTACCTCGGAAGCTCTCTGTCAATTGTATTTCTTTTTATTTGGCATTTATGGTGTAGACATCTTGGAATTCACGAGCATCTATTCTGTTATCAGAAACATTACATTCTCTTCAGACCATTATGCTGCTCAAAGATCTTGAGTTGAAGACAAAAGTTCACTGATGAAACACCAGAATTTAGCTCTTTCTCTCCTGCTCTCACCAATGCAGAGATAATGGAGACTTCATTTGACAGTTCATCGAAAGACTGATAATGGGCAGAACACGAGTGAACACCTGTGAATGCTAACCAAATGCAACAGAATGGTGTCTGCTTGTGCTCAGCTACTGTTCAGAGCCACAGAGAATTCTTGTTCATTTGTGTCCACTCCAGTGAAAAATGAGTTTCAGACCTGCAGTCCAGTCTTTTAAGTTTAGCAGGCAGATGGATCGGTCATATTTTGGGCCAGTATGGTATACAGATGTCTGACACATCTCATTTCGAATGAGGCTATTTGAGGGCTGTGCAATGTGATGATAGGATGCTCGAACCTACTGTCCTGTCATATAGTCGACGTTTGGATGATCATTGGTTGTGTTACAAGATGACAATGCACAAGTACACCATGGGATACGAATGATGGAGGAAATCAAAGTCAAAATGAGGGCAGCTCAGTCTGTATTATTGTAAAATATTAGGAGAGAGAGAGTCACGGACATGATATGCAAGTTGAGATGGTAATCACAATAAGAAATACTTTTTTGCTGTGGCAAGATCTTTTCACAAAATTCCAGTCTCCAACTTCATCCTCCAAATGCAAAAACATTTTCATTTTCATAGCACTCACCTTCATAGGGAAATATGATTGTTATAATAAAACACAACAAATCAGAGATCACACAGAGCAATTAAAGTGTTCCTTTTCCCCACACATTGTTCAAGAGTGGAACGGTGGAGAAAAAGTATGAAAGTGGTTTGATAAATCCTCTATCAGGCACTGAGCTGTGAAATGCAGAGTAGTCATATAGATGCAGACATTTCATATCCCATAAGCACGGTGGTTGTGGTGGTCTAGTGGGTAGCGCACTAGACTCCAATCAGGGGGTCCTGGGCTCAATTCCCAATAAAACATAAAAGGTGGGGATTTTTCCTTGTTCCAGTGACTGCAGGGTGGCCCCAGGTGACGCCAACCTGTTATCAGATGACTCCTGGGGATATTTCCCAGGGGTAAAAGGAAGCTGGGGTGATAGGCCATAACCCTCTCCCTCCTAGTGCCACGGTGAACAAAGGCTGCACCCTACCTGCTGTCAGGACAACAGCCCAGTCACTGCCTGCCATCATAGACCTTACTTTAACTTCTATGTTGTATGCATCTGAACAATTACTTTAACACAGAACAAATACGGAATGAACAAGACCAGAATAATTAACATATTCTGTTGGATTTTCTGTTGCGGCTATATCATAAATTAAACAACAACAGAAAGACATCTTCAATCAATTTTCTAAAATTCATGACATAAAAGTATTGTATAAATCATTAAAATTGTACTGTACTCTATCGAAATTGTAATACTCCTGGGTAGATGCCAACGTTAGCATGCAGCTAGAGCCAGTGTGGACATAGTTTTTAGGCTGTTGTCCACATCCGACTAGATGAATAGCAGACTGGTATGCACACCCCACATCAGTTACATGATCCTCAAACATTTTGAAAACATTCTCACACTTTCACACACGATAATATTAGATACATACAGATACAGGGTACATAACTTTCATCCTGGTGTGGGTTGGAAGGGGGGGGGGGGGGGGGAGGTGGCACGGAAAGGGCATCTGGCCACAATTTACCACTAATACTACCAAATCCACATTAACATGCTGAGACTGTGATAGCAGGGGATAAAGACTAAGAAAAAGAAAAAGTAAAATGTATCAAAGTTGTGAGGTAAAAGTCTGTGCCCACTGCCAGAAGAAAATTCACTCCAGATTTAATGTTGTAACAGTGCATATGGAGTACATGAAATGATCACATTTACAGATCAATACTGCAAATGCTTCTCAGCTAGCATGTATCGACCCGTGCTAAAACACACACATTAGTATGTGGTGTAGCCCTCACTGGTGACAATGCAGGCACTGACTGTGGCATGCAGTCGATAGTACAGATGGCAAATACTGTCCTGAGATAAATTATGTCACACATGCTCAATCTGTTCACATAGTTATGTAAGAGTTGTTGGTTGACAAGTTGCACGAGTCACTTTTCATCCCATGTTCCCACATGTGCTCGGTTGGAGACAAACTCGTAGAACATGCTGGCCCAGGAAGTCACTGCTCATCTTTCGGAGAACACTGAGATTCGTGATCAGCGTGTGGGTCAGCACTGTACTGTTGGAACAGTACATTACCTTCCAGTTGCAAGAATGCAAAAATAACGGGTGTAACATCATTCTGCATGTACCAAGTGCAGAAACACAACAGACGAATGAGAGTTGTAGTTTATCGCACCCCAGACCATAAGGCCTTGGGTGGGGCCACTGTATCTTGGACGAATGCACTCTACAAGAGAGTGCTCACCAGATTTATGTCATTTGCTGATACGACCATCACTTGTGTGGGAGCAGAATCTGCTTTCATCACTTACGACCATGGCGTGCCATGCCATCCTCAAAGAGATCCTCTGATGGCACCACTCGAGCCATGCATGTCAGTGCTGAGGCACGATTGGAAGACGGGATAGATGTGTGCACGTCCGTAACGCAACTGGCAATAACTGCTTCGCAACAGTTTGTGTTGACACATCTGGGGCTCACAAGACCTTTTATCTGTGCTGTGGTAGCCGTACGATCTGCAACTGCTGCCCTTTCAGTACAACAATCCTAGTGAGCATCTGTGCTGTGTGGATGTCCAGAACGACTACGTGTGTGAGAATGTTCACGTGACTACTGATACTAGCAATGTTGCATAACTGACGCAGCACATCCAACTTGTGTGGCAATTCCCCCGAAAGGACCATCCTGCCACTCGGAAGCCCACAATTTGACCCCTTTTTAAACTCACTCGTTGGCTATAAGAATCACAAGTGTGCCTTCCTGGCATGGTTGCCTGCTTGCTTCACATGTCTGCATCACACTGGCTGTGAGCATTTCCTATTAAAGGGTAGACACATATAGCACTCTGATAGCTATGCCATTACACTATCTGTTGGCGGATGACACTGAAACCATTGCCAGTACATCTACTATTCCCAGGTGACATGTGTTGTCATCAGAACAAAATTGACATTGTATTGCCAGGTGTACAATATAAGCTGTATCAGCAGAAACATGTGACTAAAAAGATGCTAGCCTTACATTATTCTTGCACATTATCATTATCTTTGATGTTAATATGACAAGAAACATGAAAAATGCAATATCGAAAGTGAAGTTCATGGGAGAGATCTATGAACCGTTCAAAGTAAAGACAGGAGTGAGGCATGAGGAGAAAATAATCAGGACATGGGACAAAAGAGACAGATGGGTGAAGACTGAACCGTCGCCCTCCAAGTGCCGTGCCAAACAAAGACTGCACTCTACGTGTAGTCAGATCATGTCACACACCACACCATGGCTTGCGGAATATATATGCACATGTAGATAAAATGTCTGGCCTTTGCTGATGATATAGCCATCATAACAAATAACAGAAAAGAAGACAAAAAAGCTCTACAAACTATTTATCAAATCTCAGTCAAAACGGGACTACAAATCTTACATGAAAAAAACTTGTACATTGACACAATGTGAAGAGACAGACACCCACTAGTAACAAAGTATGGAACGATATCACATGAAGAAAGTTTCCAGTGCCTGGAAGAGATTACACAGAAAATGGGACTGAACTCAACATCCAATGAAAAAAGAATCACAAAACTACATAAGGTATTCAGACTTATATGGAACAATTATAACAAAAGAAGTTTTTCCATCAATGCCAAATTAAGACACTGTAATACAGTAGTTACCACAGGCCTTGTACACCTCAGAACAACAGCCATGAAGGGAAGAACAAAAATCAAAGAGATGGAAAAACAGAAGGGAAGATCTACAGGCCAGTTCAGAGAGAGGGGATCTGGATAAACATATTGACAAAAGAACTGTACAAATACAAACAGAGGATTAAAAACAACACCAGGTAAAGAAGGACAAGGTTCTAGAGACACATACAAATTATGCACAAAAACAGACTTACCAAGAATATTTTTAATATAGTTATGACTAATAAAGTGAAAACCAACTGGGTATAGGAAACCGTGGAGGACCTCAAGAAACTAAACATCTCCGCAGAAGACATCACAGACAGGAAAAAATACAGAGTAAATAACTGGAAAACAGAAATTTCAGCAGATATTGAAAGAAGGAAACGGGGAAGAACGGTACAGAAGAGAGGAAGAAGAATCACAATGAATATATGAGAAGTTTTTGAAAGACAAATGAAAGAGACAGAAAAAAACCTTGAAAATTGATGGTGCTTTACTGCTCTCCTAAAGGGGGTATTAATTAACAATAATTCAATATAATAATAATAATATTTGTTGTACTTTAGAAAACATCAAACAACAAGTACAAAAAATACTGGAACAAAATAATGTGCAATCAGAAGAAGAAGAAAATACAGTAATGGACTCAAACATCCCAGAGCAAACAAACAAAGAACAACACGCATCGATTAAACAATCAGAGGAAAACGAAATCTTAAGACAGCCACCAGAACAAGCACAAATAGAACATGAAGTGACACACATGTTAGATATAGAAGAAAAATTTCAGCTGACATATATAGAATACAAAGACACAAATACAGACATTAGACCATTCTTGCAAAGACCGCCAAATAACCCACAAGTCGAAACAACGTTAAAAACTATCAACACAATCATACACAACAAAATAAATGAAAACACAACTATGGAAGAGTTACAACTACTGGTTTATACAGGAGCACTCACTACACTAAATATACACACTAGGCAGAGATCAGAACCAACCAACACACACAAGAAACCCACAAAACCAGCATGGCAACACAGGCTACAGATCAAAATAGAAAAACTGAGAAAAGACATCGGACAGCTAACACAATTTATAAGAAATGAAATCTCGGAAAGAAAACGAAAAAGGTTGGGTAAAATCTCACAACAAGAAGCGACAGAGCAATTAGACGAAAAGAAGCAGAAATTACAAGCATTAGCCAAATGACTCAGAAGATACAAAAAAAGTGAAAATAGAAGGAAACAAAACCAAACATTCAACACAAACCAAAAGAAATTTTACCAGACAATAGATAACAAACACATTAAAATAGACAATCCACCAAACATAACAGACATGGAACACTTCTGGAGCAACATATGGTCAAACCCGGTACAACATAACAGGCATGCACGGTGGATACAAGCAGAAACAGACACATACAAGATGATACCACAAATGCCTGAAGTGGTAATTTTGCAACATGAAGTCACCCAAGCAATTAATTCTACTCACAATTGGAAAGCCCCTGGAAAAGATAAAATAGCAAATTTCTGGCTAAAGAAGTTCACCTCAACACATTCACATCTAACTAAATTATTTAACAGTGACATTGCAGACCCATACACATTCCCTGATACACTTACACATGGAATAACTTGTCTGAAACCTAAAGATCAAGCAAACACAGCAAAATATCGCCCCATAACATGCCTACCAACAATATACAAAATATTAACTTCAGTCATTACACAGAAATTAATGACACATACAACACAGAACTAAATTATAAATGAAGAACAAAAAGGCTGTTGCAAAGGAGCACGAGGATGTAAAGAGCAACTGATAATAGATGCAGAGGTGACATATCAAGCTAAAACTAAACAAAGGTCGCTACACTATGCATACATTGATTACCAAAAAGCTTTTGATAGTGTACCCCACTCATGGTTACTACAAATATTGGAAATATACAAAGTAGATCCTAAATTGATACAGTTCCTGAACATAGTAATGGAAAATTGGAAAACCACACTTAATATCCAAACAAATTCAAATAATATCACATCACAGCCAATACAGATTAAGCGTGGAATATACCAAGGAGACTCATCAAGTCCTATCTGGTTCTGCCTTGCCCTGAACCCACTATCCAACATCCTAAATAATACAAATTGTGGATACAATATTACTGGAACATACCCACACAAAATAACACATTTGCTATACATGGATGATCTAAAACTACTGGCAGCAACAAATCAAGAACTCAACCAATTACTAAAGATTACAGAAGTATTCAGCAATGATATAAATATGGCTTTTGGAACAGACAAATGTAAGAAAAATAGCATAGTCAAGGGAAAACACACTAAACAAGAAGATTACATACTGCATAACCACAGCGACTGCATAGAAGCGATGGAAAAAACAGATGCCTGTAAATATCTAGGATACAGACAAAAAATAGGAATAGATAATACAAATATTAAAGAAGAACTAAAAGAAAAATATAGACAAAGACTAACATAAATACTGAAAACAGAATTGACAGCAAGAAACAAGACAAAAGATATAAATACTTATGCTATACCAATATTGACCTACTCATTTGGAGTAGTGAAATGGAGTAACACGGACCTAGAAGCGCTCAATACACTTACACGATCACAATACCACAAATATAGAATACATCACATACATTCAGCAACAGAAAGATTCACATTAAGCAGAAAGGAAGGAGGAAGGGGATTTATCGACATAAAAAACCTGCATTATGGACAGGTAGACAATTTAAGAAAATTCTTTATAGAACGAGCAGAAACTAGCAAAATACACAAAGCAATCACTCATATAAATACATCGGCTACACCATTGCAATTTCATAACCACTTCTACAACCCCTTAGATCACATAACATCAACAGACACGAAGAAAATAAATTGGAAAAAGAAAACACTACATGGCAAGCACCCGTATCATTTAACACAGCCACACATCGATCAAGACGCATCCAACACATGGCTAAGAAAAGGCAATATATACAGTGAGATGGAAGGATTCGAGATTGCAATACAGGATCAAACAAAAAACACCAGATATTACAGCAAGCATATTATTAAAGATCCCAATACCACAACAGATAAATGCAGACTTTGCAAACAACAAATAGAAACAGTAGATCACATCTCAAGCGGATGTACAATACTAGCAAATACAGAATACCCCAGAAGACATGACATTGTAGCAAAAATAATACATCAACAGCTTGCCTTACAACATAAAGTTATAAAACAACACAGTCCCACATACAAGTATGCACCACAAAATGTACTGGAGAATGATGAATACAAATTATACTGGAACAGAACCATTATAACAGATAAAACAACACCACATAAAACCGAGCGAGGTGGCGCAGTGGTTAGACACTGGACTCGCATTCGGAAGGACGACGGTTCAATCCCGCGTCCGGCCATCCTAATTTAGGTTTTCCGTGATTTCCCTAAATCACTCCAGGCAAATGCCGGGATGGTTCCTCTGAAAGGGCACGGCCGACTTCCTTCCCCATCCTTCCCTAATCCGATGAGACCGATGACCACGCTGTCTGGTCTCCTTCCCCAAACCAACCAACCAACCAACCAACACCACATAACAAACCTGACATCATACTCACCAATAAAAAGAAGAAATTAACACAACTAATCGAAATATCCATATCCAATACAACAAATATACAGAAGAAAACAGGAGAAAAATTGAAAAATACATCCAACTGGCTGAGGAAGTCAAGGATATGTGGCATCAGGATAAAGTTGACATTATACCAATTATACTATCAACTACAGGAGTCATACCACACAATATCCACCAGTACATCAATGCAATACAGCTACATCCAAACATATATATACAACTACAGAAATCAGTAATTATTGATACATGTTCAATTACCCGAAAGTTCCTAAATGCAATATAACACATACCATACAGTTGAAAGGAAGTGACGCTTTATCAAGGTCCACGTCACTTTCCATTTTTAACCAGACTTAACGTCTGAGGAAGTAAAGAATAACAATAATAATAACTACACTGTCTCTGTCTCAAGAAATTGATCTTCGAAGATCAGCTGAAGTTATCTCCCATGTCTTACTCTGCCTCTGTCCATGTGAATAACAGTAAAATTTAGGCTTATTTGGGAAAACAGCATCAAAGAAATTGTTTATTACAAATGGAACAACAGTATTATAGATTGCACATGACAAAGATTTATTGTCACAAATTGATGTTATCACCACTCTTGATAA
Source organism: Schistocerca serialis cubense (assembly GCF_023864345.2). NCBI lineage: Eukaryota > Metazoa > Arthropoda > Insecta > Orthoptera > Acrididae > Schistocerca > Schistocerca serialis. Next base: position 20,793,012 of record NC_064643.1, on the reverse strand, counting down.
ATCCTGTTAATACAGTCCAATAAAAAATAACAACACCCGATAAATCTCTGTACACACGCCACATTACCACAAGTGAAAACTACATGGAGTGAAAACAGAGGGAGATACTACGACGCAAAATTGTTTCCATCTTATGACCTTCTTGTTGTTGCTGTGGTAGTCTGAAGATTGGTTTGCTGCAGCTCTCAATACTAATCTATCCTGTGCAAGCCTCATCACCTCCACCTCTACATATCTATTACAACACCCACCCATTTAAACCTGCTAGTTGTCGTGAAGTCTTGATCTATTTCTACAGTTTTTATACCCCTTCCCTTCCAACACACACACACACACACACACACACACACAAGCCACCAAGGAAGAGCCTACAGCTTTGATTCAACCTCCCCCCAGTCATACCCTCATACCTCCCTAACTATGCTTTGTTCATTACTCCATCTTCCACAATCACTACGAATTCCTCCATCCTCCACGAGATATATACATCCTAAGCACCAATCCTGTAAAACTGTTGTCAACCTTTCTGCCACAACTCTTTAGCCCTGCAGAAGTCTTGGTACTTTCTAAAGGCCTCACCTTTAGCCCAAAACCTAAATTCAAGTGTGCTGGACTTGTAAAGGACCTTCTTTCCTTACCTAATCTCTGCAGCTGAAATTTCTTCAATGTGCATTAGAGAGGTATGAGGGTATGACTGGAAGAGGGGGGGGGGGGGGGGGGGTGAATCAAAGCTGTAGGCTCTTCCTTGGTGGCTAGTGTGTGTGTGTTGGAAGGGAAGGGGTATAAAAACTGTTGAAATAGATCAAGACTATGCTCCAGACTGAATGCGGAAAGGCATAATCAGTCTTAAATGATGATGATGATGCATCCCACTAATAACAGCCAACAAAAACCTCACATAGAACCTTGCTTAAAACAGTTCCAGCCTCCCTCCCACCCTGAACCTCCCATTCCAGCCAGTCATCTCTTGGTTATCTTTCAGGAATTCGTCACTTCTAACCCGGCCTTACTTTCCTTTCCTAAATTCTCCCTAGTGAGACCAACATCACTCCTATGTAACACACACCTACCCATATCCTGAAAATCAATCCGTGCCTTATCATCTTCCCTACAGATAAAAGCTTCATCACAGTGTTCATGAATCATAGTGACTATGTGGCTGAGAGTCTTCACCAACTTTCTAACACCTCTGCATACAAACCTTACAACCATGATCACATCCTTGAATTCCAACAAGACTCCAGCAGCTCTCCAAGACCTTAAGTCCATCCCATAACCTGACTCCTGGATCTATCTCCCTCCTCACACCACTCCTTCCTTTTTACCTATTCGCCAAACTACACAAACCCAACTACACAGGTCTCTCCACTTGTCCAACTGTGGCTGGGTACAATCCTCCCACTGAACATCACATGCAAACCATTGTCTGTAACCTCCCATCCTACAGTGAAGACAATGCTCACTTCCTTCACCGCCTTTCTGCATTTCCTGTTTTGCTACCACATGACTCCTTGCTGGTTACTATGGATGCAACATCATTTTACAACATCCCCCATGCCCGTGGCCTCACTTTCCAAACATCCTCCTGATACCAAACCCACCACCTCTTTCCTAATCCCCCTACCCAATCTCATCCTGACCCACAATTATTTCACTTTTGAAGACCAAGTCACAGGGTGAAATGCCTAAAGCTCGCACCACAAGTATGAAGTGCTATTGATTTGCGGCTTTGACAGAATGGATTGGTTGTCAGGGACTCATTATTGTTACCCAATCAACAGATTGTAAAAATCCTTTCTTGTGCAGATGTACACTTTTTAAATGAAACTGTGCTTACTGACATTAACAAAGTAAAAATATGGTAAATCAGAATGTCAGTGGGGTTTGTTGCAGGATTCTAGTACAAGTTGTCAATGAGATACAATATTTTTAAAAGTTTCCACACCAATACTAGTTTGTGCCACTCAATCTGGGTAGTTGCTAGGTATGATGTTATCAACCTCTTCAACCAGTTATGTGGAAGTCATAGCCTAACTCTTAGCAACATAACAGATGAAACAAGTAGTTGATCCACATGTTACCTCTTGCACAATCGCATGTGGAAATGGCATTAATCGGGCAAGTGTCCTATGCATTCTCCATTGATATAGGTTTATCCCTTTCTATAAAGAGCTGCATGGAATTGATCAAAAGAATTGTGTTAACTTCCATACATGGCCATTAAGACAGGATACTCCAGATGTATCATGTATCTTGTTTAGTGGTGAAGGAAATTTTAACAATCGTGGCCTGGTAAAGTGCTGAAATAAGCACAATTGGTCTGTTAAAAATTCTCTTTGGCTGTGGCAGGTGGAATGTCAGCATCCTTGGAGTGTAAACGTGTGGTGTGGGGCAGTGAACCATCAGCTCATAGGCCCGTTTTTCTTAGAAAGAACACTGGATGCGCACAAGTATCACAGCCTCCTAACAAATCATCTTCCACGGATGCTAGAAGAGATTCCTCTGCAGACTAGGAGCAACTTGTGGTACCAATACGATGGCTGTACAACCCACAGTGCACGAAGTACAACATGGCTTCACAAACTGTTTACAAATCATTAGATTGGATGTAGAGGACCTGTATCTCGATTGATCCATTCGCCAAATTTCATGCCTGCAGACTTTTTTTCTATGGGGAAAGCTGAAAGACTGTCTACAAGGGCATACCAACTACATCTGATGATATGCAATGATGTATTACTGCAGCCTGTCGGATTGTCCCTGCTGAAATACTGGTTTGTGTGCAGCAGTCTTTCCATACCAGAATGGGAGCATATACTGGTGCTGCCAGTGGTCGTTTTGAACACAGCCTGTGATGGTCAATTGTCTCATTACTGGTCACAATCCACATAACTAGTGTATGGACTTGGACTGTTCTTTGGTGTGTGCTACCGCAGTACATTGTTGTACCACACATTACGGTTTTTCCCCATTCAATGCTCATGTGGAGTGTGGGAAGAATGATTCTTTAAATGGTTCTGTGCATGCTGTAATTAATCTTGCCTTCATGGTCCCTATAGGAGTGATACATATGCGGTTATTGTATAATCCCTAAATACCTCACTTAATACAGGTTCCTGAAATTTCATAAGTTAGGTTTTGTCATATATTTGGCGTCTATCTTCACTTGTCTGGCATTTCCAATTTTTAGTAGCTTCTTGATGCTCTCCCATGCATCAAATAAATCTATGATCAATCATGCTACACTATTTTGTATACATTCAATGTCTGCCATTAGCCTTATTTGTTATGGGTCATACTTAAGCAATATTCTAGAATGGGCCACACAAGTATTTTGTAAGCAATGTCCTCTATAGACTGATTGCATTTTCCAGTATCTTACCAATGAACTGAAGTCTGTATTCTGCTTTGCCTACAAGTGAGTCTATGTCACCATTTCATTTCATCCTGATATTTGAATGAGTTGACCAATTAAAACTGTGATTATTTGATAATGTAGTCATACAAAACTGTCTTTTATTTGTTTTGTGATGTGCTCCAATTTACATATCTTTGGATGTTATGATCTGACTCAAATTTGTGCAGATATTTTTCGGGTAATAATTCATTATAGACAACTCTATCATCCAGGAAAAGTATGAGGTTCCTTATAATATCGTCTTCCAGAACATTAAGGTACAACATTAATGTAATGGTATAAATTACTATAACTGTATAAATAAGTTTATAAGTGTGTAAAATACATTGAACTATTTGTTACAACAAAATATAGTACCGGTATACTCAGCAAGATGTTAAATCAGCAGATAGCTACATTTTATGTTCAACATTTTGTGTACAGCATATATGCTGGAAAGGATTTATACCCAAATTAAATAAATCTGAAGAAATGGTAGTGTGTATCTGGAAAAAAAATCCGTAAAAACTCATACAGTCCAATTTGCTATTATGTCACTGTTACTGAAATATAATACAAAGTAACTGAATTCGATGAACATTCTCAGAGTGCAATATGCCTCAGAGTGAAATGCACAGTAATGTCAACATTATTTTTCAAGGCTATGTTTGTGAAAATGGATGAAAGCAAACCACACATTTTGTTCTCAATCTGCGGAAGCATTATGCACTGTGAAACACTGTACTGGTGTTATACATAAAAGCTGTCTCATTGCCAACATCTTTCCCCTGCTGGCTGTTCTACACTTCTCATCACTGATTCAACACATTGTAAGATATTTTATGCTGTATGACACCACAATCCAATCTGGTTAGGATAGCATAAAAATAATATATGAATTTCAGTATTGAAACTGAAACAGCAGAACAGCTCTCATCACACTGGATATCAAATCGAGGTTGGATTACAGCCATGGGTACATCATTTCATGCTACTCAACTGTATGTCATATGTCAGAGTTCTTCAACTGTAGTGGCTGGCGACTGGTGGCATACCCATCTCTTGGCATCCTGTGAACAGACGTTCTCCACAAGTGACAGATTTGAAGGAAATGCTGGATACGGCAACAGTGGAACACTCTCTGTATCGAGGTAGCTCAGGTGATGTGTAGTCTTGCATTATCTTGTTAAAAGATAACATCACGGAGCCCTTGAAAATAGGGCACAGCGATAGGCCTTAACAAAACACAAATGCAATGGCTGCTGTCCAAATTACTGGCTATGTGAACCAGAGGTTGTGACATGAATCCAGTTGCACCCCATACCATCACATCACGTGCTGGACTCACATGAGAATGACAGATACAATCAGGCCAGGTCTGTTGGCATCAGAGCCTCCACACACATGTACATCAATTGTGACGATGTTGCAGAACCGAGACTCATCCGATACGATGACACAGTGCCATTCCTGTGCCTGGCATTGTTGTCAGTTGCACCGCTGTCAGTTCACCTCTCTCTAGAGCTGCATTAAGGGCTTGACAGTCTGTGCTGCTCCAGATGCCATCACATTGTCTGTGTGGATACTTGTCTCACTGTATACAAGCCCACTTCCTGACTAAATGTACACAACTTCACTGCAGGATCACGTACGCATGAGCGAACACTTGTCTGCCCTCTCAGGTGCTAGTTGGGTGGCACTACTGAGGCCCTGCAAGGCATTTAGCATGGCCCTCCTGAACCTACCAATTCTATGTTCGCACAAAATGAGATTCTGAGCAATGCAAGCAGCAATATAGTGAAACAATAAACCAGATTCTCAGCAGACCATGAGCCTGCCACTGCCAAATCTGGAATGCTGATAAACATTTCTCCTTCTTCCATTATGCTTAACACGGTCTTCGTGTAAACAACCAACACTGAAATAGAATTTCTGAATGAGAAACCTGCTCCATATGCTTTTCTTGCATACAGAATATGCATGGGAGTGCTGAAAAGTAATGCCTCTGAATTTTTTATTCTGTTCTCAATATCGGTCGAGGTATGACACGTCACACATATTACTTGGTCAGCTTTTCCACTTCACTGACTCGTGGCACACCCCCCTCCCGCAAACAGATGGAGTCGCAATAGGCAGCCCACTCTGACCAGAGATTGTGAATATGTTTACGGTGCACTTCGAGGAAGAGGCCCTGATGTCATCCAAATGGAAATCCATCTTCTTCTTCTTCTTCTTCTTCTTCTTCTGTTATGTGGATAACACACTTGTCATCTGGCCTCATGGAAGAGACAAACTTCTTGACTTCTTTGTACATCTGAACTCCACACGCCACAAAATCAAATTCACTATGGAGACCAAAGAAGAAGGAAGACTACCATTCCTGGACATCATAGTCAGGAGAATAACGGACAGCACCCTGTGCCACAGCGTGTATCTGACTCTGTAAAACACATAAACTCAGTTCTCCCTACGGCACTGTGAATAATTTCAATAACAAAAAGTGAGATGAATGTTGCAGCGGATATTTAATTTCCTCTGTGGCTTTGCATTCAAGATCAGTCTTACCTGAGAGTGCAACATTACATCTTTGGTTAATTTAATTATATGTTCATTAGATTTTGGTTATAAGGCACGTTTTGGTGCCTAATGTTTCATCTCCAAATGCTGGAAACAATCCATGGAGGAAGAGGAGTATGTAAGACATTGGTGGACCAGGTTGGAAAAATCTGTGAATTTCAATACTCTGTAGAAGAGCTCAATCATTTGAAAATAACTTTCAGACCTTGTGGCTATTCTAACAGATATACATAAGGCACTACATTCTAAAATATTTGCATCTATCACTGAAAAACAAGCAACTAGAGGAAAAGTTCTCTTGCCATTTGTAAAAACTGTCGCAGATCATGACCTCCGAGTGCTATGAAGAGAAGGTATTGACGCAGTGCTTAAACCAAACTGAAGACCACAACAGCAGCCATACTCAAGTAAATTGCTATGCAGTAGTTTCAGTGAATTTGACAATGATGTGGCTGCTTTCATGGTGGCCCAGTCATATTGTGGGGTAGGGAATGCCAGTGACAGGGCTGGAATTGTAGGTGACAGATGGATTTTTGGCAAAGCCTTGTATCAATACCTCCTTAATTATTGAGCTGAAAAACTGTAAAAAACATTCATACAGTAAAATCACACAAAAAAATTTCCTATTTCTGCAGGTATTGTGCCTTCTGGTTCTTTTTCATTACAAAAACATATTGATTCATGTTTATAAAGTCACAACTATGTCACTGTGATTTGTGTAACACACATTCTAGAACATGTTCCAGGAATGTCATGAAACAGACAGCTTTAAATATTTACTCTAGCTTATCTTTCAAGACTTGCATGCCAACAACAACACCATCTATCCAATCTGTTTTTATTGTACTTTCATGTAAAGATTTCTCCACAAAGGATATCATCTGCCATGTAGGCAGTGCAAGAGGAAATTCCACACTAACATTTGGGTAATCAAGTGGATTCTGTGTCTTGTCAGAACCAAGTACAATCAACCCAATTTCATCTTTACCACTGGTAAATATCTGGAAACATATTAAATGGTAAAAATAAGTTTTGTTTATAACAAGTTCTATACCAATAAAAACATCACACACAGATACTCTTTATAAAATTATTTAATTGGATAGATAAAAAATCTACTCACCAAGCAGTGGCAGAACACACACATAAAAGACTGTTGTGATAGGCATGCATTTGGAGCCAGTGACTCCTTCTTCTGGCTGAAGGGTTGCAGGGGAAGCAAGAAGGGTGAAGGAATAGGACTGGAGAGGTCTAAGAAAAGGGGTAGATTTTGAGAAAGTTACCCAGAACCGTGGGTCATGGGTGACTTACCGTACAGGATGAGAAGGAAAGACTAATTGTTAGGGACTGCATCGGGCAAGATTCGGAAACCTGAGAGCTTAAAGGTGGAAGACAGGGTAATATCCAAGACAGAGATTACTACTAAAACTGTACATGAGTTCATAAGAGTGAGAAGCTAAGTGTATTGTATGCAATAGCTGTGGGAGGGGGCAGTGAAAATAGACGATAAAGACAATGACATATGTAAAAAGCTAAAACGGAGTGAAGCAAAGAGTAATTACAGTGAAGAAAAGCTGAGACAGGAGAAATTAACGTAAATTAAGGCGAGGTGGGTGGTGAGAACCAAGGACACGTTGTAGTGCTAGTTCCCAGATGCGGAGTTCTGAGAAACTGGTGTCTGGCGGAAGAATACAGGTGGCATGTGTGGTGAAACAAGTGCCGAGGTCACGTATGCCATGTTGTAGAGCATGCTCTGCAACAGGATATTGCGAGTTTCCAGTATATACACTATGCCTATGCCCATTTATCCTAACAGATAATTTGGTGGTAGTCATGCAGATGTAGAAAGCTGAACAGTGTTTACATAATAGATGGTATATGACATGTGTCATTTCTATTTTTCGCCTGATCCGCAGTTCTGGGTGACTTTTCCAAAATCTACACCTTTTCCTGGAACTCTCCAGGCCTTTTCCTTTACCCTTCTTCCTTCCCCTTCAACGCTTCTGTCTGGAGGAGCCATTGGCTCCGAAAGCTTGCCAATCACAACAGTCTTTTATGTGTATGTTCTGCTGCCGCTTGGTGAGTAGATTTTTTATCTATTCAATTAAATAATTTTATCAATAATTTATTGTTTTTGTAAAAAACAAAGATGAGGTGACTTACCGAACAAAAGCGCTGGCAGGTCGATAGACACACAAACAAACACAAACATACACACAAAATTAAAGCTTTCGCAACAAACTGTTGCCTCGTCAGGAAAGAGGGAAGGAGAGGGGAAGACGAAAGGAAGTGGGTTTTAAGGGAGAGGGTAAGGAGTCATTCCAATCCCGGGAGCGGAAAGACTTACCTTAGGGGGAAAAAAGGACAGGTATACACTCGCACACACGCACATATCCATCCACACATACAGACACAAGCAGACATATTTAAAGGTGTGAGATAAGCCACTGCAAGACATTGCTGAAGATGCCACTAAGTGAGACAAGTTCATAGAGAATTGCAATAGAAGGCAAAATCATCAAAAAAAAGGGAGCCGGAGATGCCCAGTGGGAGACAGGCCATTATAGGGTTTATGGTGATAGCAAAGAGAATGACACTCAGAATGGAACCCTGAGACACACCATTTTCCTGGATAAAGGTGTCCGACAAGGCAGACCCTTCATGCACCTCGAAAACTCGGTCTTTTAAAAATGTATGAAGGAAACAGGGTAGGTGGCCACGGAAGCTCCACATGTGAAGAGTATGGAGGGTACTAGCTCTCTAGCAGGTGTCATAGGCCTTTTCCAAATCGAAAAACACAGCGACAATCTGGGATTTCTGCAGAAAACCATTCATGACATGGGTGGGCAAAATAATGAGACGGTCCACTGCAGAATGCCCTGTTGAAAGCCACACTGTGCATTCATCAAAAATTGTGAGACTCGAGCCACCATATCATCCGGGCATGAATCATATGTCCCATCACCTTGCGAACACACTGGTAAGAGAGATGGAGTGGTAGCTAGTAGGAAGAGTGTGTGTGTGTGTGTGTGTGTTTTTGTGTGTGTGAGTGTGTGTGTGTGTGTGTGTGTGTGTGTGTGTGTCAGAGAGAGAGAGAGAGCTAATTTCAGCAAGAGCTGGATTTCCATCAATAAACTGAGTTGAAGTCTGCTGTTGTGGTCTTCATCCAACTACTGCTTTGGTGCATATTACCAGCCTATTCCAGCCTTTGTAAGCCTCTTCATCTCTGCATAGTATTTCAACCTAAATCCACTTAGAATGGTGAACCACCATTCAGAGAATAACTTTTCAACAACATAGTTTGACTTCTGTAAAGGCTTCTATACTGAGAATCCAACATAATGTCTCACAAATTCAATTCCAGTAGAATTAAATAGTGGAAATTATCCCCTCTGTCATCTTGCCAAAGCCTTTGACTGTTTAGATTAAAAAATTCTGTGAGGGGGAGCAAAAAAAGTATGGCATTAAAAGTCTTCCCCTTGCATGGATTGAGTTGTACTTTAACTACAGAAAATGGAAGGTCACATTAACAAATGATAAGACAGGAATAAGATTAAACTCAAAAAGGGAGAACATAAAATATGGTGTGGCACACAGTGTTTGCTGCCAAGTCCACAAAAATGATTTACTTGGGGCACTGGAGGGCTTTGGAAAAACTCTAATGTTTTGCAGTGTCACAAACTTATTGATGCAAGATCTAAACTCATCCATACCACAAACATCCAGGAGAATAACAGAACAGGCTTGTACTGATCAACAGATACCAGCTTAATGCCTAAAAACTTGTATTGTGCAGTTCTAAAGAAATAAAAGTGACTTACAGATACGAATATCAAAAGTAGGGATAAATGGGTAACTAGGCTCCCGTGTTCTAAGTTCCTGGAAATGCAGTTACCACTCACATGTGAGACCAGCATGTGAGTCAGTTAACCGAGAAGCTCAGTTCTGCCCATTTTGTGCTTAGAAATCTCTTACTGTATCAAACTGGACAAAGGATTGCTAACACACTTTCACTCAGTTTACTCATATGGCATAATCTTCTGAGGTACTTCAGCTAAGCGGAAAAAAATATTTATTCTACATCTTGAAAAAGCTTCTTCAGGGACCCATGGATTCTCACACTTACATGCCTATATAAGTTATATTCCCTAATGGTATATGTGATTAATAACAAGATTTAGTTTAAGATGAACTCAGCAATTCAGAACTGCAATACTAGAAGCAAAAATAATTTCCATATATAAAAACCTAAAATCAGGTTTGCCACAAGTTTCTCCAAGTGAAATTCCCTGATATTTCTCTGATTCCACAGACACGTTTTAGAATTTTTCCCCGACAAATTTTGAGGTCTCAAGGGGAGGTAAAGACATAAGTCGACAAAAGAATGTATTTGTGATTAATAACAAGAGTTATTTTTAGATGAACTCAGCAATTCAGAACTGCAATACTAGAAGCAAAAATAATTTCCATATATAAAAACCTAAAATCAGGGTTGCCACAAGTTTCTCCAAGTGAAATTCCCTGATATTTCTCTGATTCCACAGACACGTTTTAGAATTTTTCCCCGACAAATTTTGAGGTCTCAAAGGGAGGTAAAGACATAAGTCGACAAAAGAATGTAAGGGCTTTGTATTTCTCCCCCATTTTGTTTTAGGGCGCAAAAACAACTAGGGTCATATGTGTCCATGCCAAAACTGTGAAACACAAAGATGAAATGAGGAGTTAAAAATGATTACATGTCAACGTTTAATGACAGAAGATAGGACAGCTACAAACAGGGACGTGGAGAAAGCAATATGAAGTACGCAATAGGGAAATGGAGGCCCAGAACTAAAAATTAAATGGCCTTCACTATATTGCTACAACTGATAAAAAGTAAAACACGGTCGACAGCCCACGGATTGTTCACTAAAATGGCCAATAACTCAGATGGCAAACCCAAACGGGAATGTAAACGGTAAAAAAAAAGGGCATCCCTTCAGGAAACGGCAGACAGTTAAAAGTTGGGTGCAATGTGCACAAAGTAGTAGGGGAGCACCACTTAACAAATGGTGATGGCTAAAAAAGCAGTGCCCAATATGCAACCTAGTTAAAATGACCTCCTTGCCGCAGGAGGACTGAGAGGAGGTTGTCCAAGCCACTGGGAGAGGCATAATAACCCAGAGTTTATTCCTATGAATGGAGGACCAGTGGCGATGCCAAAGTGACACCACCTCCTGACAGAAAGCAACAAGAGATCATCAGAGGGAATGCAAGAATTATTGGGCTGAAGTACGAGGAATGCAGCTTTGGCAGCAGTGTCAGCAACCTCTTGGACCGATATGACCTGGAACCCACATAAACATCACAGTGGCTCCATAAAAAGTTAGCAAGTGGAAGCTTTCCTGGGACGGGTGCACTAAGGGATGGACATGTCATAGGCTTTCTCCAAATTGAAAAACACAGCCAGTCTGGGATTTCCACAGAAAACCATTCATGACATGGGTAAACAAAGTGGGTGATAGCCAGAAGGAAGTTGTTTGTCCTTACCGGGCTTAGGTGTGGGTATGACAATGGCTTCACGACAGTGGCTGGGAAACATGCCCTCTGCCCAGATCCGGTTGTACGTATTAAGCAAAAAGTGTTTGCCCACAAGAGAAAGGTGCTGCAACTTTTGAAAGTTAACAGTGTCTGGTCCAGGGCGGAGGATTGAGATGAAGTGAGAGCATGATCTAGCTTCCTCATAGTAAAGGCAGCACAGTAACACTCACGATTCTGAAAAGAGAAAGGCATTGTTCGAGTCGTCTCTGCTCATTTCCAATAGAGGTAGGCAGGACGATAGTGGGAGGAGCTCAAAATTTCTGCAAAATGGCGACCCAAGGTGTTGGAGATAGCAATAGGGTACACGATGATAGTGTCTGCTACTGTCAGGTCGAAAATTGGGGAATGTATCTTGCACCCAGAGAACCATCGGAGGTTGGTGCACACGATGGAAGAGGGGGGTGAAACTGTTAAAAGAACTAGTGAATGAAGTTCAGCTGCCTTTTTGGTTATCCCGAAGAATGCGAATTGCATTGCAGCTGGCTTCAGTCCACCAAAGGACTGGGACACAGCATGGTAAAGAGGAAGTGTGAGGAATGGAATGTTCTGTGATGGTAAGGATAATGTTTGTAAGAAATTCCACCTGGTCATGACAACTGCGGAAATCGTGTTCGTTGAAGGTCACCAGGGAGGAGTAAAGTCTCCAGTCAGCCTTAGTGAGCTGCCATTTCGATGTGCACGGAGGTGGGGTAGGAGTTAGCAAATGGATAGCACACAGGAAATGGTCGCTCGAGTAGGTGTCAGAAAGAACGGACCGTTCAAGATGATGTGCAGGACGGGCAGTGAAGAAGGAAAGGTCCAAATGGGAATAGGTGTGTGACGAGTCTGAAAGCAACATGGGTGCTTCTGTGCTAAAGAAGAAAAAGTTAAGTTGATTAAGAATGGCAGCGACGAGGGCACCTCTCGGATAGGTTCTGGAAGAGCCCCAAATGTGATGGTGTGCATGAAAGTCCCCAAGCAGCAGAAATCGGCGAGGAAGCTGTCCAATAAGCTGGAGGAAGTCGAACCTGGTGACATCGAATGACGGAGGGATGTAAATGGTAGAAGGGGAAAAGCTCAAGTGAGGAAGGAAAAGACAAACTGCAACAGCTTGATGACAGGTAGTCAGGGAGATGGATGGGTTGACTATGAATGTCATCCCATAAGAGCAGCATGACTCCCCCATGAGACAGAATGCCAACCTCGAGCGGAAGGTCAAAACAGACCAGGAAGAAATGTGAAAGCTCAAAGCAGTCGTGAGGATGAATTTTGTTTCCTGAAGACAGAGTACAAATAGAAGCTGCGATTCTAAAAGCAGTCATAAATCCTCTTTGTTGGATCAAAGGCTGCAAAAGTTCCATTGGAGGACAGTCACGATGAGGACAATAGGAAGGGGTGTCACCTCGGCAGCTGCCGAGTGCCAGTCTGCGAAAACTCGCTGCTACAGGGCACAGAGGCAAGAGGATCCTGCTCCATGTGGTCCTACAGAAGTGTCGGCTTTCTTCTGCTGTCGACATGAGGAATCCAGGGCATGTTGTCTGTAGTTCAACAATGCCTAGATGATCCTTACTGCAGTTCGATTGCATCTGCATTATTACACTGTGCCAAGAAGGGCTCTCAACAAGGGTAGTGTCCAGGCATCGTGGAGTGAACCATGGCAATGTTGTTCAGACATGGAGGAGAAACAGAGAGACAGGAACTGTCAGTGACATACCTTGCTCAGGCCACCCGAGGGCTACTACTGCAGTGGGTGACGCTACCAACGGATTATGGCTCTGAGGAATCCTGACGGCAATGCCGCTGTGTCGAATAATGCTTTTCGTGCAGCCACCTTACATCACATTACAACTCAAACTGTGTGCAATGGGCTGCATTATGTGCAGTTTCACTCCACACATCCATGGCGAGGTCCATCTTTGCAACTGCAACACCGTGCAGCACGGTACAGATGAACCCAATAACAAGCTGAATTGGACTGCTCAGGATTGGCATCACGTTCTCTGCACCAATGAGTGTCACATATGCCTTCCGACGATTGTCAGAGATGTGTTTGGAGGCAACCCGGTCACGTTGAACTCTTAGACACACTGTCAAATGAGTGAAGCAGGGTGGAGGTTCCCTGCTGTTTTGGGTGGGATTATGGGGGGCTGATGCACACTGTTGGTGGTCATGGTAGGCACCATGACAGCTGTGCTATAAGTGAATACCATCCTTATATTAGAACAAATAAGCCCTCGGTCACAAATATTAAGTCAAAATTGACCAGGTTTCGATGCTACTATGAGCGTCGTCTTCAGAATTACACTAACTGTTCTAGAACATATTATGTATATAATACATTAATAAAATTAAAGTTTGTACTGACTGGAAAAGATGAAGTACAAACTTTAATTTTATGAATGTATTATATACCTAATATGTTTTAGAACAGTCAGGCTAATTCTGAAGACGACGCTCATAGTAGCATCGAAACCTGGTCAATTTTGACTTAATATTTGTGACCGAGGGCTTATTTGTTCTAATATAATTCTGACACGGGCACTGAACCTTAGCAGCTATGTTCAAAGTTTTATGAATGCCATCCTCCGACCAATAGTGCAGTCATATTGGCAACATATTGGCGAGGCATTCGTCTTTGTGGATGACATTTCGCATCCCCATTGTGCACATCTTGTGAATGACTTCCTTCAAGATAATTACATCACTCGACTAGAGTGGCCAGCATGTTCTCCAGACATGAACCCTATCGACCATGCCTGGGATAGATTGAAAAGGGCTGTTTATGGGCATGTGACTTGCCAACCACTCTGAGGGATGTACGCCGAATCGCCGTTGAGGAGTGGGACAATCAGGACTGACAGTGCCTTGATGAACTTGTGGATAGTATGGCACGACGAACACAGGCATGCATCAATCCAAGAGGACTTGCTACTGGGTATCAGAGGTACCCGTGTGTACAGCAGTCTGGACCAACACCACTGAGAGTCTCGCTGTATGGTGGTACAACATGCACTGTGTGGTTTTCATGATCAATAGAAAGGGCGGAAACGATGTTGATCTCTATTGCAAATTTCTGCACAGGTTCAGGAACCGAGGGGATGCAAAACGTTTTTTGATGTGTGTATGTATGTATGTATGTATGTATGGGATGGGCATCAGTTGTTTGGTAAGTGGTGCTTAGGTGTGTGTGTGTGTGTGTGTGTGTGTGTGTGTGTGTGTGTGTGAGAGAGAGAGAGAGAGAGAGAGAGAGAGAGAGAGTGGAGGGGGGGAAACTGTGGTTGGTAAGACCTTTTTCCTTTTTGTAATGTAGTGGATTTGTTTACGGTTCATTGAGGTAATTTATGTTTGATTAATTTCGTATTATTTTTTGGGGGTATTTATTTGCTTATATCGGTGGGTTTTATGGAGTGTGGTCTGGTGTTGTTGATTTGTGGCAGTTGGTAGTATTGTGCACCTTGGTTGAGCTATATAGGTCAAGTGAAATTTGCAGTACCAGGTTTTTGTGTCTGGTTTCATGGTATCTCTGGCTATGTTTGAGCCGTATAGACCAAGTGAAAGTTTCAGTGTATGTGTGGGTTTCTAGTATCACTGTCTTCATTGGAGCTGTTTAGTTCAGGCAAAATGTATGATACCAATAGCTGTTATTCGCAGTTTTGGGGTGGGATGATTGTTGAGGGTTTGTTGAGGATTTTGTGTGCATAATTTTTGGTTTGATATTTATTTTGGAATGGTGTCATCATCCTTATTGTTGTGTGTGGTGATTGACACTGCCCAAGACCCCTACTTCGAGCGGTTCCCCCATTAGTTTCACTTTATTTCTGGTGTTAAATATTCCACTTGTTAGGGCCTGTTTATGTTTGTTCATGGGTGTAGTGATAGATGTTGTGGTCTCCATATTGAAAACGCTTGAAATAGGAGTGTCACCATCTTGAAGATGCCACGGGTTAAAGCAAATAAGAGAACAAGAACTTTTGGTAATCCCCTGCTGCCTATGTCTGTAAAATATGCTAACAACAAATTATGGCTAGTGCTACTCTGCTCGAATTGATAATTATGAAATTACTTGTAGATTTGTTATGTCAGGGGTAAAACAGCGATTTTGAAAATATCCACTGCTCGTCCTATACTATTTAGCTGCTATTTTTATATAATACTTCAAACAAAACATTCATGTAATGGGACGCAGACTACTGTCAGCTCTCTATATATGGGTAAAGTCAGGATCTATATAATAGTATTAGTATGCAGAATTTACGTTCTGGAGCCCAGATATTCTTATAAATTATGGACACCTTGTCTCATGGGGTATTTTTTTACTTCATTTTTAAGGATTTGGGGATTTTTGTTTGCCTGTCCATCTCTTGTCATACTGTTACACTTTTCTAGCAGAATATAAAGCTGTAATCTGAACCGTACGGAGAGGTGCACAGTCTACATGGAAATATGCCATTGGTACTTGAGGGAACATAGATATATTAATGCTTAAATTCACATCATTGATTTTCCACAATAGTATTTGTTTTATAGTCAGTTATAAACCAGCTTTTGGCATTCTGTGTCATCCTCAGACAATTTCTGATGATGTCCAAAAAAGCCAAAATCTGATTCATAACGAACTATAAAATAAATGACTTTGATCATGCTGAGCACCACAGCTGAGACCAATATTAATGATTATATGTGTTATTACATATTTATCATGTTGCAGTTGGTTTCACTGATTGAACATCTTCAAATTGCCCATTTGTGTCATGACTTTACACATGTAGGCCACCTGAATATGTTTAGTGAACAAATCTGGTCATAACACAATAAATGTGTAATAATACAGCTTAGATGGTTATTAATATGAAATAAATATTATTATGGAACATCAATCATGTGTATTTCCAGGGTTGCCACATGTTCTGGAAATCAGGGAATTTCAAATGTATCAGGGAATTTTGAAAAGAGCACTGGAAAAATCTTGTTTTTGTCTCAGTAGATGAAATGGTTTGTTTACTGAGATGTCATGTGTCATCACTGGCTGGGTGCAGCTGAGTACGTGCATAACTTCCGTACTCCCTTATTCTTACTGCTTCTCCCCTTTATACCACTCCCCTCGAATTGCAATCAGTACCACCACCACTTCTTGCCACTAGCCTAGCAGCTATCGACAAGAGACAGGGAGGCAGGAGGAGTGGTTATTTGAATCTGATTCTCAGAGATTGTTGACGCAGCAGCCAGAGGTGGTGATCACGTATACATGAGTTGTGTCTGGGTGACTGTCTGAATATCTGTGTGCTCTTGTTTTCTGACAAAGGGTATGGCGGAAGTTTAGTTGTGAGAATGTTATTGTCTTTTTTACATGCCTGGATGTGGCTCAGCAATCATCTTTACCGTGAGTTGCTACTATCCTCATTAGCGTTGATTCTCAGAGTATTTGTGCAACTCACCAGCTACACAACCGGCAGGCCGGAAAGGACAGAAGGAAGACTCCCTTGAAGACTTGCTACATCCCTCCAGCCAATCAACACATGAGTCTCCCTCTGCCAACTGGAAAGGCTCGAAAAAGTCCACCAAAGGCAAATGGTCTTCTGTTTCGCTGACCCAAAGATCCTCTTTGACGGTGTCGCCATGTGATACCTTCTCCTGGCCGGCCACCATTTCGCCAGTGTGCCCCACCAACCTTTCTTGTGCCCTGGATTCCTCATGTCGACAGCAGAAGAAAGCCGACACTTCTGTAGGACCACATGGAGCAGGATCCTCTTGCCTCTGTGCCCTGTAGCAGTGAGTTTTCGCAGACTGGCACTCGGCAGCTGCCGAGGTGACACCCCTTCCTATTGTCCTCATCGTGACTGTCCTCCAATGGAACTTTTGCAGCCTTTGATCCAACAAAGAGGATTTATGACTGCTTTTAGAATTGCAGCTTCTACTTGTACTCTGCCTTCAGGAAACAAAATTCATCCTCACGACTGCTTTGAGCTTTCACATTTCTTCCTGGTCTGTTTTGACCTTCCGCTCGAGGTTGGCATTCTGTCTCATGGGGGAGTCATGCTGCTCTTATGGGATGACATTCATAGTCAACCCATCCATCTCCCTGACTACCTGTCATCAAGCTGTTGCAGTTTGTCTATTCCTTCCTCACTTGAGCTTTTCCCTTTCTACCATTTACACCCCTCCGTCATTCGATGTCACCAGGTTCGACTTCCTCCAGCTTATTGGACAGCTTCCTTGCTGATTTCTGCTGCTTGGGGACTTTAATGCACACCATCCCATCTGGGGCTCTTCCAGAACCTATCTGAGAGGTGCCCTCTTCGCTCCCATTCTTAATCAACTTAACCTTTTCTTCTTTAGCACAGAAGCACCCATGTTGCTTTCAGACTCGTCACACACCTATTCCCATTTGGACCTTTCCTTCTTCACTGCCTGTCCTGCACATCATCTTGAACGGTCCGTTCTTTCTGACACCTACTCGAGCGACCATTTCCTGTGTGCTATCCATTTGCTAACTCCTACCCCACCTCCGTGCACATCGAAATGGCAGCTGACTAAGGCTGACTGGAGACTTTACTCCTCCCTGGCGACCTTCAACGAACACGATTTCCGCAGTTGTCATGACCAGGTGGAATTTCTTACAAACATTATCCTTACCGTCAGAACATTCCATTCCTCACACTTCCTCTTTACCATGCTGTGTCCCAGTCCTTTGGTGGACTGAAGCCTGCTGTGATGTAATTCGCATTCTTTGGGATAACCAAACAGGCAGCTGAACTTCATTCACTAGTTCTTTTAACAGTTTCATCCCCCTCTTCCATCGTGTGCACCAACCTCCGACGGTTCTCTGGGAGCAAGATCCATTCCCCAATTTTCACACTGACAGTAGCAGACAATATCATCGTGTACCCTATTGCTATCTCCAACACCTTGGGTCGCCATTTTGCAGAAATTTTGAGCTCCTCCCACTATCATCCTGCCTACCTCTATAGGAGATGAGCAGAGAAGACTCGGGCAATAACATCTCTTCTCAGAATCCTGAGTGTTACTGTGCTGCCTTTACTATGAGGATGCTAGACCACGCTCTCACTTCATCTCAATCCTCCGCCCTGGACCAGACACTGTTAACTTTCAAGTGTTGCAGCACCTTTCTCTTGTGGGCAAGCACTTTTTGCTTAATACATACAACCGGACCTGGGCAGAGGGCATGTTTTCCAGCCACTGTTGTGAAGGCACTGTCATACCCACACCTAAGCCCGGTAAGGACAAACAACTTCCTTCTGGCTATTACCCACTTTGTTTACCCATGTCATGAATGGTTTTCTGTGGAAATCCCAGACTGGCTTTGTTTTTCAATTTGGAGAAAGCCTACGACATTTGTTGGAGGACTGGTATCGTTTGTACTCTCTACACATGTGGCCAACTGCGCCATCTCCTTGAGGAATTTTTAAAAGACGAGTCTTCGATGTACGTATGGGGTCTGCCTCCTCGGACACCTTTATCCAGGAAAATGGTGTACCTCAGGGTTCTGTCCTAAGTGTCGTCGTCTTTGCTGTCACCATTAACCCTACAATGGCCTGTCTCCTGCCGGGCATCTCCGGCTCTCTCTTTGTTGATAATTTTGCCATCTACTGCTGCTCTTCATGAACCTGTCTCATTGAGTGGTGTCTTCAGCAATGTCTTTATCGTCTTTACTTATGGAGCATGGACAGTGGCTTAAGTTTTTCTACTGACAAAAACATTTGTATGAATTTCTGGCAGCACAGCTGGTTTCTCCCACCATTTTTACATCTTGGGCCTGTTGCTCTTCCATTCATTGAAACTACAAAATTCCTGAGGCTCCTGCATTATACAAAACTATCTTGGTCCTCCCACTTCATGCTCCCTGCAGCTTTTTCGATGGGTGTGAACCCTTCACCATCTTGGCTTCGTGCGGCAGCCCATCTTCACCTTGACCTTCATTTCCAAAGACACTGCACCAGGCTCGGTCTATTGCCTTCAGTTTCACGACCTATGCATGGAATTTTGCAGTAGTATCTTTGTATACACTGATGGCTCTTGGACTGACCATGGTGTCGGGTGTGCCTTCAACGTCAACCAACATTTTTTGGTACTGACGTCCGGCACATTGCTCAGTATTTACAGCAGAGCTCTTCACCCTGTATCAGATCATCGAGTACATCTGCTGACATACTCTTTTCACTGTGTCACTGCTCAGACTCTCTTGGCACCCTTCAAAGCCTCTGTGCAGTGTAGACTGTCCATCCCTTAGTGCACCGGTTCCAGGAAAGCTTCCACTTGCTCACTTTTTATGGAGCCACTGTGATGTTTATGTGTGTTCCAGGTCATATCGGTCCAAGAGGTTGCTGACACTGCTGCCAAAGCTGCATTCCTCGTACTTCAGCCCAATAATTCTTGCATTCCCTCTGATGATCTCTTGTTACTTTCTGTCAGGAGGTGGTGTCACTTTGGCATCGCCACTGGTCCTCCATTCATAGGAATAAGCTCTGGGTTATTAAGCCTCTCCCAGTGGCTTGGACAACCTCCTCTCAGTCCTCCTGTGGCGAGGAGGTCATTTGAACTAGGTTGCATATTGGGCACTGCCTTTTTAGCCATCACCATTTGTTAAGTGGTGCTCCCCTACTACTTTGTGCACATTGCACCCAACTTTTAACTGTCTGCCGTTTCCTGAGGGGATGCCCTTTTTTTTTTTAGAGTTTACATTCCCTTTTGGGTTTGCCATCTGAGTTATTGGCTATTTTAGTGAACAATGCGTGGGCTGTCGACTCTGTTTTACTTTTTATCAGTTGTAGCAATATAGTGAAGGCCATTTAATTTTTAGTTCTGGGCCTCCATTTCACTATTGCGTACTTCATAGACCTTTCTCCACGTCCCTGTTTCTAGCTGTCCTATCTTCCGTCATTAAACGTTGACATGTAATCATTTTTAACTCCTCTCTTCATCTTTGTGTTTCACAGTTTTGGCATGGACACATATGACCCTAGTTGTTTTTGCACCCTAAAACAAAATGGGGGAGAAATACAAAGCCCTTACATTCTTTTGTCGACTTATGTCTTTACCTCCCCTTGAGACCTCAAAATTTGTCGGGGAAAAATTCTAAAACGTGTCTGTGGAATCAGAGAAATATCAGGGAATTTCACTTGGAGAAACTTGTGGCAAACCTGATTTTAGGTTTTTATATATGGAAATTATTTTTGCTTCTGGTATTGCAGTTCTGAATTGCTGAGTTCATCTTAAACTAAATCTTGTTATTAATCATATATACCATTAGGGAATATAACTTCTATAGGCATGTAAGTGTGAGAATCCATGGGTCCCTGAAGAAGCTTTTTCAAGATGTAGAATAAATAATTTTTTCCGCTTAGCTGAAGTACCTCAGAAGATTAAGCCATATGAGTAAACTGAGTGAAAGTGTGTTAGCAATCCTTTGTCCAGTTTGATACAGTAAGAGATTTCTAAGCACAAAATGGGCGGAACTGAGCTTCTCGGTTAACTGACCCACATGCTGGTCTCACACGTGATTGGTATCTGCATTCCCAGGAACTTAGAACATGGGAGCCTAATTGCCCATTTATCCCTACTTTTGATATTCGTATCTGTAAGTTGCTTTTATTTCTTTAGAACTGCACAATACAAGTTTTTAGGCATTAAGCTGGTACCTGTGGATCTATACAAGCCTGTTCTGTTATTATCCTGGATGTTTCTGGTATGAATGAGTTTAGATCTTGCATCAATAAGTTTGTGACACTGCAAACATTAGAGTTTTTCCAAAGCCCTCCAGTGCCCCAAGTAAATCATTTTTGTGGACTTGGCAGCAAACACTGTGTGCCACACCATATTTTATGTTCTCCCTTTTTGAGTTTAATCTTATTCCTGTCTTATCATTTGTTAATGTGACCTTCCATTTTCTGTAGTTAAAGTACAACTCAATCCATGCAAGGGGAAGACTTTTAATGCCATACTATTTTAGCTTCCCCTCTCAGAATTTTTTAATCTAAACAGTCAAAGGCTTTGGCAAGATGACAGAGGGGATAATTTCCACTATTTAATTCTACTGGAATTGAATTTGTGAGATATTATGTTGGATTCTCAGTATAGAAGCCTTTACAGAAGTCAAACTGTGTTGTTAAAAAGTTATTCTCTGAATGGTGGTTCACCATTCTAAGTGGATTTAGGTTGAAATACTATGCAGAGATGAAGAGGCTTACAAAGGCAGGAATAGGCTGGTGAGTTGCACCAAAGCAGTAGTTGGATGAAGACCACAACAGCAGCTTCAACTCAGTTTATTGATGGAAATCTAGCTCTTGCCGAAATTAGCTCTCTCTCTCTCTCTCTCTCTCTCTCTCTCTCTGACACACACACACACACACACACACACACACACACACACACACACACACACTCTTCCTTCTAGCTACCACTCCATCTCTCTTACCAGTGTGTTCTCAAGGTGATGGGACGTATGATTCATGCCCGGATGATATGGTGGCTCGAGTCTCACAACTTTTTATGAATGCACAGTGTGGCTTTCAACACGGCATTCTGCAGTGGACCATCTCATTATTTTGCCCACCCATGTCATGAATGGTTTTCTGCAGAAATCCCAGATTGTCGCTGTGTTTTTTGATTTGGAAAAGGCCTATGACACCTGCTAGAGAGCTAGTAACGTCCATACTCTTCACATGTGGGGCTTCCGTGGCCACCTACCCTGTTTCCTTCAGACATTTTTAAAAGACCGAGTTTTCGAGGTGCATGAAGGGTCTGCCTTGTCGGACACCTTTATCCAGGAAAATGGTGTGTCTCAGGGTTCCATTCTGAGTGTCATTCTCTTTGCTATCACCATAAACCCTATAATGGCCTGTCTCCCACTGGGCATCTCCGGCTCTCTTTTTTTTTGACGATTTTGCCTTCTATTGCAATTCTCTATGAACCTGTCTCACTTAGTGGCATCTTCAGCAATGTCTTGATTGTCTTTACTCGTGGAGCATCAACAATGGCTTTCGCTTTTCCACTGACAAAACTGTCTGTATGAATCCCACGAACGCTGACTGCAAATTTGTATGTCCGTCTGGTTATTTGACCTGTTGTGCTGCCATTCACAAACAGCATTCCAGGAGGTGTTTTCCTACAGGATAACACTTGCTCACATACTGCTGTTGTAAGCCAACATGCTATAGTGTGTCAACATATTGCCTTGGCTTGCTCGATAACCAGCTCTACCTCCCATCGAGCACGTATTGGACATCATCTGATGACAGCTTCAACCCATCCACAAACATCATTAACTGTCCTTATATTGGCCAACCAAGTGCAACAGGCATGGAACTCCATCCCACAAACTGACACATGACACGTGTACAATAGCGTACCAGCATTTGCATTTACATTTGCAGTGGCTTGTCTCACACTCCCATTGATCCTGCAACGTTAATCACTTTACATACGTTGTCTCAACAAATATATTCCTGGTATTTCATTACTCTACATTAATTATTTTTTGGTGTTGCAAATTTTTCCGTCAGTGTACCTGGCCTTTCTTTAACCATCCCTGGGGCAATGCAGAATTCTCTTCCCAGTAGCGAGAAAATGCCGTTATTCCAATTTTGAAATCACATAAATTGCCTCTTCAAACGGACAGCTGTCGTCCAGATTGTTTACTCAGTGTCCTGCAAGTTACTTGAACATATGGTTAGTTGAAGGCTGTATTGTGTCCTTGAATCCCCGGATCTTTTGGCTTCGATCCAGGGTGCTTTTCGCCAAGGGCGCTCTACTGAAGATAATTTAGTCCACTTGAAGTGTGCTATCTGAACAGCTTTTGCTCAGCATCAGTTCCTTGTTGCAGTTTTCATTGATCTGCCTGTATATCTTATGATACCACATGGTGCCATAACGTCCTTGCCACCTTAAAGGAGTGGGGCCTCCATGGCCCACTCCTGATTTTTATCCAGAACTTTCTTCCATGTCACACATTTTGGGTACAGGTTGGTGCCTCCTGTAGCATCCCCCCCCTGCAGGAGAAGGGGCTTGCACAAGGTTCTGTTTTGAGTGTCACTCTCCTTTTTGTGGCTATCAATGATCTGGCGGCAGCTGCATGACATATTTTGTCCCCATCATTTTTGTTCGTCTGCGACGGCTATTGCTGGAGGCAGAATGCAGGGAGCAATACACCAAGCACAATCCTGGGCTTTCACTCATAGCATCCATTTTTTGGCTGCCATGACCTACGTTATGCATTTCTGTCATCGTGTTTTTTAGGTCCGGTCTTTGATGCCTAGTTGACATGGCTTCCCCGTCTTTACCAACTAAAGCAGACATGTAGGTCGCACCTGAATGCTCTTTTATGCCTCAGCGGTGTGGTCCACTCTACTTTGATATGGCTGTATGCAGCATTGGTGCAGTCACACCTAGATTACAGGAATCTCTCATATGACTTTTTATCAGCTTCGACATTACGTCTGGATTCGATACACTATTGTGGGGTAAGACTGGTAACAGGTGCCTTTGGACTAGGCAGCAGTTCCACTATTGTGGGTTCTGCACCATCAAAAATTGATGGCAGCTGCTCACCCATAGTACCCTAACTGTCATCTCCTCTTTCCAGATACAAGATCTACCTCCCAAAACGGCAACACAGAAGGTGACCCCATATCTAAGACGAGAATGAAAGTACGCATGATATGCATTCAATACTGTTTTCTCACTACAGCATGATTTTAATGAACAAAGAAGATGACGTGTTTTGGTCAGTTCTGCATTGAGACATTCAATATGCTTGTTCCATCTGATGTCACTCTGCAGCCAAAGTCGTAAGAATTTGGTTTCAGTACTGTTACCAACTGCTTCGTCATTGATAGAGACTGATGGGATAAACATGTCCTTGTTAGGAACATTGTGGAATTTTAGAGCAACGGTTTTCTTACTGTTTATTGCAAGCCGATTACTCTGTGCCCAGCTGCTAAGTTGTTTCGTGACTGTGTTTACTGTCTGCTGTAACTGTTCATTGTCATCTCCTTTTAGTAGAATCGTGGTGTCATCTGCAAATATGATTGATTTGTGTGCATCAATATTTAAGCTTAGATCATTTATGTACAGAAGAAACAGAAGGGGTCCCAATACGGATCCTTGGGGTACACCACATTTTATTTGTTTATAGTCAGATAAGTGATTAGATACAGTTTTTAGTTCAATATTTGTGTGCTTGACGCACACTGCCTGCATACGATTTGTCAGGAAGGAACTGATCCACTTGTTGGACAGACCTCGAATACCATATCTTTCTAGCTTTGATAGCGGAATTTTATGGTCCACCATGTCAAAAGCTTTTGACAAGTCAATAAAGACTCCTATTGTTTCCTGTTTTTTGTCCATCAGGTTTAGGATGAAATTGATGCACTCATAGACAGCAGTTGTCGTTGACCTCTTATTTCTGAATCCATGTTGTTCATTACATAGGATGCTGTTTTTATTTATAAATTTCATAAGTTTCTCATACATAACTTTTTCCAGTACTTTAGAGATGCAGGAGAAAATTGTGATGGGTCTGTAGTTATTTACATTGTCTTTATCCCCTTTTTTATATACAGGAATAACTTTTGATGTTTTTAACACATCAGGGAAAGTGCCTGCCTGAAGTGAGCAGTCGCATAAATGTGTGAGTACTTCAGTTAGGTTTGATGCGCTCTTCTTTAACACTGTTGCAGGTATACCATCAATACCTGCCAATTTGGAATTTTTTAGTCCTTTTATTGCTTTAGCTACTTCATCTTGTGAAACAGAACCGATGTACATTGATCCTCTACATGTACTTATTTTATATTCATTTGCCTGGATGCTCTTAAAATTTGATTGTAACATATTTTCAGCAACACCTGTGAAAAAGTTGTTAAATGTGTTAGCTACTTCTAAGGGGTTTGTTACTTTTTTATTTTTATGTGATAGTGTTATATTTTTCCAAGGTTGTCTGTATTCTCCACATTCTTTTTTTATAACACTCCACATAGCCTTTGATTTATTAGCTGAATTATAAATGATTTCATCATTATGCATTATTTTTGCTGCTTTTATTACTTTTCTTAATATTTTGGAGTATTTTTTATAGTATGCGCGTACTACAGGTGAGGAATTTTTCGAGTTACATATTTCATGAAGTAGTCTTCTCTTCTGGCATGAAACCCTTATTCCCTTTGTGATCCAGCTGTTTGTTCTAGAGTTTCCCCGTATGGTTAATGTTTTCAGTGGGAATGCAAGTTCAAAGAAATGGGTTAATGTATCAATGAAAGTGTCGAATTTTTCATTAATATCATTCATTTTGTACACTCCTAGCCATTTTTCTTTGTGTAATAAGTTGTTGAAGTAGTTCACATTATGCTGATTATAGCTTCGATACGCTGTTCTAAAAGACATGTTGTTAATAATACTGCCTTGTACTTTTATGCTTCATATTTGAGCAAGATGATCACTAAAACCTGCATTGAAAATTTTTAGTGAGGTGTTGTGTAAACTCTTATTTACTAGAAACTGATGAAGAGCTGTTTGACAAGTTTCTGATACTCGGGTAGCTGCTTTTACTTCAGCCTTTAAATTGAAGGACGTTGCAAGGTTCAAAATGGTCTCCCTATTTCCACTATTCATGAGGAAGTCAATATTGAAGTCACCACAGATTATAAATTCACAATCCATTTTATTTACTTTATTTAGCAATGACTCCATTTTGTTTAAGAAAAGTTCAAAATTCCCAGACGGTGATCGGTAAACTGTAGCAATAACCAGGTTGAACTGAGTAATTTTTATAGCTGCAATTTCATAATCCTTTTCGACATTTGCCCTAGTTAAGTCAGGTAGTGTAATAAAATCTACATTATCCTTTGTGTAAATTGCTACCCCACACTGTTTGCTGTTTTTCCTGCAGTAGTAAGCAGCCAAGACAAATTTGTTTATTTTAGTATTCTGGATTAATTCTGGGCTAAGCCAGTGCTCAGAAATGCATAACACTGAGATATAATTAAGTTCATGTGTTAATAGAACGTTAATTTCATCGATCTTATTACGCAGGGATTGCACATTATGGTGATAAATTTTTAAATCGGGCGTATTCACAATTTGGTAATTGGGAATCATATTTACAGCATCACATACCTCTAGTTTAAATTAGGAATGTCAGCAGCGTTGTATTTTTGTTCTTCTTTCTTGTTTATTTTGTTTTCCTCGCTGTTGGAAGGATGTTCAGGAAGCTGATAAATTGTTCTATCCCTTACAAGTCTTTCTTTGATGTTATCTTTTAACAAGATAATGCAAGACTACACATCACCTGAGCTGTACTGAGCTACCTCGATACAGAGAGTGTTCCACTGTTGCCGTATCCAGCATTTTCTTCAAATCTGTCACCTGTGGAGAACGTCTGTTCACAGGATGCCAAGAGATGGGTATGCCACCAGCCGCCAGCCACCAGTCGCCAGCCACTACAGTTGAAGAACTCTGACATATGACATTCAGTTGAGTAGCATGAAATGATGTACCCATGGCTGTAATCCAACCTCGATTTGATATCCAGTGTGATGAGAGCTGTTCTGCTTTTCCAGTTTCAATACTGAAATTCATATATTATTTTTATGCTATCCTAACCAGATTGGACTGTGGTGTCATACAGCATAAAATATCTTACAACGTGTTGAATTAGTTATGAGAAGTGTAGAACAGCCAGCAGGGGAAAGATGTTGGCAATGAGACAGCTTTTATGTATAACACCAGTACAGTGTTTCACAGTGCATAATGCTTCTGCAGATTGAGAACAAAATGTGTGGTTTGCTTTCATCCATTTTCACAAACATAGCCTAAAAAATAATGTTGACATTACTGTGCATTTCACTCTGAGGCATATTGCACTCTGAGAATGTTCATCGAATTCAGTTACTTTGTATTATATTTCAGTAACAGTGACATAATAGCAAATTGGACTGTATGAGTTTTTACGGATTTTTTTTCCAGACACACACTACCATTTCTTCAGATTTATTCAATTTGGGTATAAATCCTTTCCAGCATATATGCTGTACACAAAATGTTGAACATAAAATGTAGCTATCTGCTGATTTAACATCTTGCTGAGTATACCGGTACAATATTTTGTTGTAACAAATAGTTGAATGTATTTTACACACTTATAAACTTATTTATACAGTTATAGTAATTTATACCATTACATTAATGTTGTACCTTAATGTTCTGGAAGACGATATTATAAGGAACCTCATACTTTTCCTGGATGATAGAGTTGTCTATAATGAATTATTGCCTGAAAAAAATCTGCACAAATTTGAGTCAGATCATAACATTTCAATTTGGTCCAAAGATAGGCAACTGAGTTTAAGTTTTCAGAAATGTAAATTGGAGCACATCACAAAACAAAAAAAGACAGTATTGTATGACTACATTATCAAATAATCACAGTTTTAATTGGTCAACTCATACAAATATCTGGATGAAATGAAATGGTGACATAGACTCACTTGTAGGCAAAGCAGAATGCAGACTTCAATTCATTGGTAAGACACTGGAAAATGCAATCAGTCTATAGAGGACATTGCTTACAAAATACTTGTGTGGCCCATTCTAGAATATTGCTTAAGTATGACCCATAACAAATAAGGCTAATGGCAGACATTGAATGTATACAAAATAGTGTAGCATGATTGATCATAGATTTATTTGATGCATGGGAGAGCATCAAGAAGCTACTAAAAATTGGAAATGCCAGACAAGTGAAGATAGACGCCAAATATATGACAAAACCTAACTTATGAAATTTCAGGAACCTGTATTAAGTGAGGTATTTAGGGATTATACAATAACCGCATATGTATCACTCCTATAGGGACCATGAAGGCAAGATTAATTACAGCATGCACAGAACCATTTAAAGAATCATTCTTCCCACACTCCACATGAGCATTGAATGGGGAAAAACCATAATGTGTGGTACAACAATGTACTTTGTCGGACAAACCCACAGTGGTTTATACAGTGTGCATGGAGACATGGAATCAGTTGACAGTAGCTGGGTAATGGTTCATATTGATTCCCATTTCCCTGTTGCAGTAGGTGATCTTATGCCTCTAATTATTTTTCCATTGCTATCTTAACTTGCATTCTTCAATTCAGTTTATTAACCCTTCTTATCTCTTTGTATTAGGGCAAATGTACAGTTAACTTTTGAGGAATTTGTATTTTCAATTTATCAACTGGAGTTTTGTTTCATATGCAGCAGCAATGTTACAAATTATTTGTTTCAGTTTCTTTAGAATAATTTGCTGTTTCACGGGTGCTTTGAAGGAAATAAAAGATCTCGAAAGTGTCTTAATGACAACCGATGGCCTCATGTTGACAAGACAGCTGGTTGCCTTGCAGAGGGCAGGGCTTGACGGTCTGAACATCAGCTTAGACACCCTGCAGTCCCAACGCTACAACCAGATCACGAGGAGGAAAGGCTGGGAGCGTGTCATGGTTGGCATAGATCTAGCCTTGCAACTTGAATACGACCCTGTGAAGGTATTACTAGTGCAGCTGTCATCGCATGCAGACTTTCATAAACAAAAGATATAAATCTGTTGTTAAGAATATCAATACAAGAATCACCATTTTAAAGCAGTATGCCCACACCCTCGCCCCCATCCCCGCTCCCACCCTCACCGCTGTCTCCACACTGCAGCTGTAAGTGAAGGAAGGTATATTAAGACAGAAGAAGTAAATTTTAGCTGACGATGCTAACAGTTTCGTAGTTTATACAACATAAAAAGGATGCCTTGCAAGTTTACCAATTAAAAATCTTATATTTTCCTCCCAAGAGAGTCTTATGAGACTCAAGATCTTTACAGTTTCTCTTTTTTTCTTTTGTGTCTTTAGTTTAAAATAAGTTTCCACTATTGTGGTGTTGTTTTGGTAAAAATACTCGATTGTTTGGAAAAATTATTCTTAATTCTGTAGTCACATTTTTGTTGTGTCTAAGTGCTACTGGTTTCAGTAGCAAGTGCCAGCATCAGTTCATCTTATTATCAAACATTTCTGTGCAAAATAAAAGCTGACCACTGTGGCCGAGCGGTTCTAGGCACTTCAGTCCAGAACCGTGCTGCTGCTATGATCGCGGGTTCGAATCCTGCCTCAGGCAGGGATGTCCTTAGGTTAGTTAGGTTTAAGTAGTTCTAAGTCTGGGGGACTGATGACCTCAGATGTTAAGTCCCATAGTGCTTAGAGCCATTTGAACCATTTTGCAAAATAAAAAGCTTCTGTACAACTGCAAACTAGACATACCATTTTCAGGGTGCAGTTCACACCTATTGAAAGCACAACAGTGACCTTTACTTTTAGTAGATAATACACCTACTGAGGTAAGTGACTTGATGACTGCACACAAGAAGTTGTCATTTATTCCATATGTAGCTACCATGCAGACTCATATTTTGTATTAGTTTGTCCTTACTCTTCCAAAAGGTTAAACCTTGTCTCTGCAGCCACAGCTTCCTCTCTTCAGCAGTTGTCTTCATCTCCATGTGTGAAGAAAATCCCATTCATTGATCATATTGTTTAAGTAGGATGTTCTCAGTCATCCCCTTGTTTTCTTACCTACGATCTTGCCTTCAGAAATGTTTTTTAAAAGATTATCATCTCCAGTTAAGTGTCCAGTGTATTTTGCTTTGCCCTGGCCTATAACTTTCAGTGGTTCTTTCTTCTCTCCTATTTCCTTTAATTTTTCTGTCAATGCAGATAGTTCTTGTACTTCTCCTCCAGAACCACATTTCAGCAGGTCTGAGGCGAGCTTCCTTTGGCTTTTCTAATGTACAGATTTTGCATCTGTGTGTCAGAACACTCCACACAAAGGTCTTTACAAATATTTTCTTAATGTGGAAGCTGATATGTTTATTCAGTTGCAGCTTCTTCTTATTTTGGAAGGAACTCTTCACCTGTGCTATTCTTTTCTTGAATGCCTTGAAATATTGATTGTTTTCTTGCAAAATGCTACTGAGATATTGAATTTCAGTTCCTTTCTTGAGTTGCTCATTGCCTGTTCTTGTGTCAGTCCTACCTCCACCTCCTTTCTTGTCTGTAGCCATAACTTTTGTCTTCTTTGTATTCATTTTTAGCTTTAGTTTTACAACTTCTTGATTTAAGGCCTGAAACATTTTATTTAGTTCCTACTCTGATTTACTATTGTGATGTCGTCAATCTGCAGTGTATATGCATGCAATTAAGTTTCCATATCGACATCATGCTCCAAAAACCACCTAACTGTGTGTGGCAGGGGGTACGTCTCATGCCACCAACTGATCCCCTCTGCCTTGTTCCACTTGTGAACAGTGCTTGGGAAGAATGACTGTCAGTACACTTCTGTATTATCTCTAACTTCTCAAATTTTCTTCTCGTGATCATTTCGTGAATTGTATATGAGAGAAACTATTATGTTGTCAGACTCTTCTCGGAAACTACTCTCTCGAAATTTGGGTAGTAAATCTTTCCGTGATGCACAACTGCTCTCTTATGGCATCTACCACTGGAGTTGCTGAGCATCTCTGTAATGATCTCACAGCGACTAAATGATCCTGTGACAAAACACTCCGCACTTCATTGGATCTTCTTTCTCTCTTCTGTCAGTCTTACTGGGTAAGGACACAGGGGTAATTTACATTCACTTAAGATTCTTCCTGTGAATCTTAGTCTGGCATCTGCTTTTCTATTGCTGTTTTATGTGGTCATTCCACTTTAAGGTTGCTCTGGATAGTTACTTCTAGATATTTTATGGTAGATTCTGTTTCCAGCAATTTGTCATTAATAGTGTAGTTGTACAGTATTGGATTTCTTTTCCTGTGTGTGTGTGTGTGTGTGTGTGTGATATGTTACATTTATTTATGTGCAGGGTCAACTGCCAGAGCCTACATCATTCACCAATCCTCTGCAGGTCATTGTGCAAATTGATACTGTCTTCTGTTATTGCTACTTTCTGATGGACAAGTGTAGTACCTGTGAACAATATTAAGGAGCCTCTGACACTTTCTACTGGATCATTTATATACATTGTAAATGTAATGGTCCTATCACATTTCCATGGCGTATTCCAGAAATTACCTTTTGATTCTGGTCATCTTTTCTTTGTTGTTGCTATTACTTCCTTGATGAACATATTAAGGAAGTAAGGTGATAGAAGGCACCCGTCTCTCACTGCCCTTCTGGTTTTCCTTCTTTCATATCCGGTTCAGTACTCTGACTTTAGTATATACTCAAAATTAATCATCTGTCCTTCCACTTTGGACATTACTTTAAGGAATGATGATATAATGGTAATCTGTTTATTAAACAATATTTTAACGATACACTATGCTTTCTGATCATATAGTGGCTTGATGATGGAATTTGATACTGAAATTAGTAATCATTAGACAAAATAAAAGTGAAGCTATAATAAAAGAAAGTAATATTTTGGATCATGTCAGTTGTTGTTCCAAACAACTGCACGTCAGGAATAGGTTCAAATGGCTCTGAGCACTATGCGACTTAACTTCTGAGGTCATCAGTCGCCTAGAACTTAGAACTAATTAAACCTAACTAACCTAAGGACATCACACACATCCATGCCCGAGGCAGGATTCGAACCTGCGAACGTAGCGGTCATTCGGTTCCAGACTGTAGCGCCTAGAACCACACGGCCACTCTGGCTGTCCAGGAATAGGTACTAAATTATTTGTCCGCTGATGACCTCACAGCTTAGAACACTAAAACACAAATGTTAATTGTTTGCTATGTGCCCTGGTAGAGTTTACAGCTGTTTACAGTTCACGATTGGTTGTTGGAGATTGGACATTACTCACATAGTGTATTTAGTGCACAGTGCAGAAAAAGGCAGTGTCCAGAAAAGTAAACAAGTGTAAAGGCAAAAGTTTCATGACAGGATGTTGTGTCACCATACTTGGAAGACAATTATAGCCAAAGACAGAAATTTAAAAGAAACTGGCTCATTTGAGCTGCGGAGACCTAGTTGAGGATTCTCAGTAGATAATTGTTAGCACAGTAGAATTTATAAAGAGACAATGTCAGTTCGTGTCAGGGAAGGTTGATTGGTAAGTATCTATCAGCTTTCTCGTAAAACTCACAATTTGAAGAATACACATCAAGGAAAAGGTAGAAGTCCAACAGTGTCAAATCTAGACAATAATATCGATCATCCAACAGTTTTGCAAAATCCCCAGTTGTACTTTACTTACTTACTTACTTACTAACTTACTCAGATTTGCTGTGTACCATACAAGGAACTGGTTTCCACTAGTTCACTTGATCAGCTGCCAAGTTCTCACCTTCCTCCAAGTTTGTGTCCATGGATTGAAGATTCATTGCAAAAGTTCCAGGTGTTAAAAGGTCTTCCTGTACATCTGTATCTGTCCATTGATTTCAACAACAGTGTTGATTTTGGGATTCTTCCACCTTACATGCGTAGAACATAACCTGCAATCCTCAGTCTTCTTTCAACAATAATTTTGTGCAGGCTGTGTAGACCTCTTATTCTCAGCACTTCATCGTTTGTAACTTGGTTGGGTTAACATCTTCAGAATTCATCTCTAGCATTGTTGGTGAAAAACATGGAGACTGTGTGCTGATTTTACTGACATTTTCCAAGTCTCACACATATAAACGATAAAGGAGTGCAGTCAAAGCTTTGTTGGCATATTACAGACCTAATTGCCATATGGACTGATTTTCCAGTTCTGCTGGTGATTTCTGCATCTGTGACCTCATTATTACATATAAAGCTACCGAGATATGGCAATCTGTCAACATCTTGTATTATCTTCTATTGCACTGTAATCGGGGAAGAGACGAGTAATTTCCACTTACTTTGCACATTCTGTTTACCTTATCCCTATTAATTTTCAGCCCTACACAATAGGGCATTTAATGAGAAAGCATATAAAAATTAACTTGATGCCTTCCAAGGAGACGGTCTCTACTTAGTCTCTACTCCTTCAAGCCTGACTTTGTAAGTGTAGACCAGACATGGCTTAAATTCAGAGAAATAGTATCGACATCAATTAAGAGATATATACCAAATAAATTGAAAGGATACCAAATAAATTAAAAGGGTGGTGCACAAAATACGTCAAAACTCAGCTGCAGAAGCAATGAAAAAAAGCATGTCAAAATTTAAAAGAATGCAAAATCTCCAAGATTAGCGATGTTTTACTGAAGCTCGAAACTTAGGGTGGGTTTCAGTGCAAGATGTGTTTAATAGTTCCCATAGTGAAACTTCGTTTTGAAATCTGGAAGAAAATCCAAAGAGGTTCTGGTTGCATGTGTAGTACACCAATGGCAAGACACAACCAATACCTTCACTGCGCAATAGCTGTGGTAATATTACTGATGACAGTGCTACTAAAGCAGGGTTACTAAACACGGATTTCTGAAATTTCTTCACCAAAGACAACAAAGTTATTATTGCAGTATTCAAATCAAGAACAACTGCAACTGTGAGTAACTTAGTAGTAGCTCTCCTCAGTGTCATAAAGCAGTTATGTTTCTTTCAGAGAATGCTGATACAATAGCTCCATTAGAAATCATATATAGCCCTGGAGATTCTAAAAGGTATCAGATAGATTATATAATGGTAAGACAGAGATTTAGGAACCAGGTTTTAAATTGTAAGACATTTCCAGGGGCAGATGTGGACTCTGACCACAATCTATTGGTTATGACCTGTAAGATTAAAACTGAAGAAACTGCAAAAAGGTGGGAATTTAAGGAGATGGGACCTGGATAAACTGAAAGAATCAGAGGTTGTACAGAGCTTCAGGGAGAGCATAAGGGAACAATTGACAGGAATGGGGGAAAGAAATGCAGTAGAAGAATAATGGGTAGCTTTGATGGATGAAGTAGTGAAGGCAGCAGAGGATCAAGTACGTAAAAAGACGAGGGCTAGTAGAAATCCTTGGGTAACAGAAGAAATATTGAATTTAATTGATGAAAGGAGATAATATAAAAATGCAGTAAATGAAGCAGGCAAAAAGGAATACAAATGTCTCAAAAATGAGATCGACAGGAAGTGCAAAATGGCTAAGCAGGGAGGGCTAGAGGACAAATGTAGGGATGTAGAGGCTTATCTCACTAGGGGTAAGATAGGTACTGCCTACAGGAAAATTAGAGAGACCTTTGGAGATAAGAGAACCACTTGCATGAACATCAAGAGCTCAGATGGAAACCCAGTTCTAAGCAAAGAAGGGAAAGCAGAAAGGTGGAAGGAGTATATAGAGGGTCTATACAAGGGCGATACACTTGAGGACAATATTATGGAAATGGAAGAGGATGTAGATGAAGATGAAATGGGAGATACAATACTGCGTGAAGAGTTTGACAGAGCACTGAAAGACCTGAGTCGAAACAAGGCCCCTGGAGTAGACAACATTCCATTGGAACTACTGACGGCCTTGGGAGAGCCAGTCCAGACAAAACTCTACCATCTGGTGAGCAAGATGTATGAAACAGGCGAAATACCATCAGACTTCAAGAAGAATATAATAATTCCAATCCCAAAGAAAGCAGGTGTTGACAGATGTGAAAATTACCGAACAATCAGTTTAATAAGCCACAGCTGCAAAATACTAACACGAATTCTTTACAGACGAATGGAAAAACTAGTAGAAGCCGACCTCAGGGAAGATCAGTTTGGATTCCGTAGAAATACTGGAACATGTGAGGCATTACTGACCTTACGACTTATCTTGGAAGAAAGATTAAGGAAAGGCAAACCTACGTTTCTAGCATTTGTAGACTTAGGGAAATCTTTTAACAATGTTGACTGGAATACTCTCTTTCAAATTCTAAGGGTGGCAGGGGTAAAATACAGGGAGCGAAAGGCTATTTACAATTTGTACAGAAACCAGATGGCAGTTATAAGAGTCGAGGGACATGAAAGGGAAGCAGTGGTTGGGAAGGGAGTAAGACAGGGTTATAGCCTCTCCCCGATGATATTCAATCTGTATATTGAGCAAGCAGTAAAAGAAATAAAAGAAAAATTCGGAGTAGGTATTAAAATCCATGGAGAAGAAATAAAAACGTTGAGGTTCGCCGATGACATTGTAATTCTGTCAGAGACAGCAAAGGACTTGGAAGAGCAGATGAACGGAATGGATGGTGTCTTGAAGGGAGGATATAAGATGAACATCAACAAAAGCAAAACGAGTGTAATGGAATGTAGTCGAATGAAGTAAGGTGATGCTGAGGGAATTAGGTTAGGAAATGAGACACTTAAAGTAGTAAAGGAGTTTTGCTATTTGGGGAGCAAAATAACTGATGTTGGTCGAAGTAGAGAGGATATAAAATGTAGACTGGCAATGGCAAGGAAAGCGTTTCTGAAGAAGAGAAATTTGTTAACATCGAGCATAGATGTAAGTGTCAGGAAGTCATTTCTGAAAGTATTTGTATGGAGTGTAGCCATGTATGGAAGTGAAACATGGATGGTAAATAGTTTGGACAAGAAGAGAATAGAAGCTTTCGAAATGTGGTGCTACAGAAGAATGCTAAAGATTAGATGGGTAGATCACATAACTAATGAGGAAGTATTGAATAGGATTGGGGGGAAAAGAAGTTTGTGGCACAACTTGACCAGAAGAAGGGATCGGTTGGTAGGACATGTTCTGAGGCATCAAGGGATCACCAATTTAGTATTGGAGGGCAGCGTGGAGGGTAAAAATAGCAGGGGGAGACCAAGAGATGAATACACTAAGCAGATTCAGAAGGATGTAGGTTGCAGTAGGTACTGGGAGATGAAGAAGCTTGCACTGGATAGAGTAGCATGGAGAGCTGCATCAAACCAGTCTCAGGACTGAAGACCACAACAACAACATATAGCCACTCATTTGATAAAGATCCATACCTAGAGACTGAAAAGTTGCTCAGGTCACACCAATGCTCAAGAAAGAAAAGAGGAGTAATCTACTAAATAACAGACTCATATCACTAATGTTGATTTGCATTAGGATTTTGGAACATATATTGTGTTTGAATATTATGAATTATCTCAAAGATAATGATTCATTGATAAATAGCCAAGATAGATTCAGAAATATTGACCTTTTAAAACACAGCTAGCTCTTTAGTCACGCAAAGTAATAAGTGCTGCCGACTGGGGCTCTCAAATTGATTCCATATTTGTAGATTTCCAGAAGACTTTTTGAAACAGTTCCTCACAAGTATTTTCTAATCATATTGTGTGCCTATGGTGTATTGTCTCAGTTGTGCAACTGGATGTGTGGTTTCCTGTCAGAAAGGTCACAGTTTATAGTAATTGATGGAAAATCGTCAAGTAAAACAAAAGTGATATCTGACATTCCTCAAGGAAGTGTTATAGACCACCTGCTGTTGCCGATCTACATTAACAATTTAAGAGAGAATCTGAGCAGTCCTCTTAGATGATGCTATCATTTACAGTCTTGCATATCATTTACTGTCTTGTAAAGTGATCAGATGATCAAAACGAACTGCAAAATGATTTAGGCTACCTATCCATATGATGCAAAAAGTGGTAACTGACCTTAAATAATAAAAATTGTTATGTCATCCGCATGAGTAGTAGAAGGCATCTACTAAATTTTGGTTACATGATAATTCACGCAGATCTAAAGGCTGTGAAGTCTATTGAATACTTAGGAATTACATTTACAAATAACTTAAATTGGAATGCTCACATAGATAACGTGGTGGGAAAGCAAACAAAGGACTGTGATTTAATAGTAAAACATTTAGAAGGTTAGGATTACTAAAGAGACTATCTACAACTATACTTGTCTGTCCTCTTTTGGAGTATTCTGCATGGTGTGAGATCCTTACCAGATAGGACTGACAAAGGACATCATTTAAAAGTTCAAAGAAGGGCAGCTCATTTTGTATTATTGGGAAACAGGAAAGTGCATGCCACAGATATCGCATGTGAATTGGGGTGGCAGTCATTAAAGCAAAAGCATTTTGCTGGAGCAGGTTCTTAAAATTTCAATCATCAATTTTCTCCTCCGAATGTGAAAATATTTTGTTAGAGCCCTCTTACATATGGAGAAATGATCATTGTAATAAAATAAGAGAAATCAGAGCTTGTACGGAAATATTGAAGTGTTTGGTTTTCCTCAAATGCTGTAGGGGAGTGGAATGGTAGATAAATAGGTTGAGGGTGGTTCTCTGAACCCTCTGCCAGCAATTAATTGTGAATTACAGACTAGTCATGCAGATATAGATAATGTAGATAGGCTTTCAATATTGTGCACTGATTCTCTAATTTTATACATTGCTCAAATACTTTCGTGGCGCTTTGGAGTGACCCCTTCAAAATAACGCTTTACCAGTCTTATTAATATGTATTTTGGTAACCAGGTTGATAAGAAGTTACAACAATACTCTCTTATTGCTCCCCAGTTTTGGGTTTTATTAATGAACAAAATCGCCGCAGTGTTCCATAACAATTACGGGCTGAAGTTTCCTGCTGATGGAACCAATATGATTTTCTGTGTTTCTGAGCATACAGGTTGTGTATGCTGTTTGGAGCCTGTTGTATGCTGAATCAAATGTTTTTATTGTTGTGATCTTCCATCTGAAGATTGGTTTCATGGAGTTGCCCATGCTAGCTTATCCTTTGTGACCCTCTTCACCTCTGGGTAACTACTGCAGCGTACACTAACTTGAACTTGCTTACTGCAGTCAGTTTTTGGTCTCCTACAGTTGTTACCCCCATTATATTCACAGATGACCACATATTGTGGAAACTGCATATTGTAATGTAGGATGCAACAATAAGGTACAGAAAGTTTCTGTTGAAAATTACGAATTATTTAGGAATAAAGGAGATGGCTCACCAAAAGGCAGAAGCACTGTCTCATCGATAGGCACACGAACAAAAGGTATGTAGAATGAGATTTTCACCGTGCAGTGGAGTGTGCACTGATATGAAACTTCCTGGCAGATTAAAACTGTGTGCCGGACCAAGAGTCAAACTTGGGACCTTTGCCTTTCGTGGGCAAGTGCTGAGCTATCCTTGCACGACTCACGACCCGTCCTCACAGCTTTACTTCCACCAGTACCTCGTCTTCTACCTTCCAAACTAAAAGGTATGTTACTTGGCGAGCTTCCAGAATGCACTTTCTTTTTCTAGCTGTAGGGAAAACATGTGCGCGCGCCCACACACACACACACGCACACACACACACACACACACACACACACACACACACACTCTCTCTCTCACATGCGCATGCATGTCTCCTTATGCTGTGGTCGCTCAACTGCCAGCTCTTTACTGGCCCATGGTGAGTGTTCTGGAGTGAGGTGGGGCTTTAGAGTGGGGTAGGATGGGGTGGGTTGAGGCAATGTGAGAGATGGAGAGAGATGGGAGGGGTTTGGAGGGAAGCATTTAGTGGCTCGTGGGAGAGTGGGGAGCCATCTGTGGGCTAGCTAGGGGTGCAGGTAGAGGGGTCAGGTGCCAGACAGCTGGGCACTCATAGACTAGGGTGTGACGTGAGATAACAGCACACAACTAGCTGATTTGCGAGGGGGGGAGAGAGGGGTGTGTGTGTGGGGGGAGGGGGGGGGGGCTGGGAGTTAACTTGGATTTAGGCCAGGAAGCAAAGGATGTGCTGTAAGTATGGCTACAAAAGTTGACTATTCTTAAATAAGATCAGCTGGTGCCAATGTATTGGAAAGTAACTGGCACACAAAGTGCAATTGTGGCTCCTTTTTCTTCAAAAGTTTTAAATAGTCTGCAGAGCAAATTGAATTAGGAGGATCAGGCATTTGTGTGGGTCTAGGAAAGTAAATTGTAGAGCCAGATAAAAGGTGCACAAGACAGGAGGGGTACTACTACTCATCACTGCTGTATCGTGCTACTAGTACATGTCAGTGTGAGTGCACCGAGAGTGGTGTTGCCGTACATGCGTCTTTAAATTGGTCACGGACTGATCATTGCAGGCTGGCTGCTGGAGGCCGTCTCTGGGAGCCAAGCGTGCCGTGCGGTCCCTGCCGTGCCATCTGCTGGTGACTCGCACATATATTAGTGTGGAACAGTGCTGACTGACTCTCTGTGTGATTCTAGTTTGTAATGTGCACATCAGTGTTCTGTGTCTTGTTGAGTCCTTAGAGGCATATTGTTCGGAGGTTATTATTAAAGCCATATTTGTGCGACTTGGATCACACTTCAGTATTTATTTATTTATTTATTTCTTGTTCCATAGATCCAGTTAGTGAGTCAATCACAAGGATATGGAACGTGTCAAATTGTACAGGTTTCAATTTAAACTATACAAGGGCAATTCAATGGCAAATTGTACATAGTTTAAGTAAGACATACTATAAATACAGTAACAGATACAATATCAGCTAGATAACATAACAACCATTTGACAGAAAAAGGAGTTTCAAATAAAGGTTAAAGGCAAGAGCACAAAGTTAAATCAGATATTAGGCCTACAAGAGTAAATACATGTACAGCCAATCTGTTGTTACAAAAAGTGAGCTAATTCCCAAATGCACAATAAAATCAATTGAACTACTTCTAGACACAATAAGTTTAGTGATGGTATACATTTTCTTTCAGGTATTCATCCACAGTATAATAAGATTTCTCTGTCAGGTAATCTTTGAGAACTCGTTTAAATTTTGGCAGTTCTGTATGAACACATTTGATATGTAGTGGTAGAGCATTGAACAGCTTAATGCTGGAGTAGTAAACTCCTTTTTGTACCAGAGTGAGACGTTTCATTTCTAAATGTAGATTGTTTTTGTTTCTGGTGTTATAACCATGGAATTTACTGTTGTCTTGGTAGATGGAATAATTTTTGCACACAAAGGTCAGCAAGGAAAAAATATACTGTGAGGCAGTTGTTAGGATACCTATCTTCCGAAACAAGTGCCTGCAAGAGTGTCTTTGATTAACCCCACACGTTATTCTGATTGCTTTTTTTTTGGATGGTGAAAACTTGTTTTGCAAGTGGTTGGTTCCCCCAGAATATGATAGCATATGACATCAATGAGTGGAAGTAGCCAAAGTAGGCAACCTTAATAGTGTCAACTTCAGCCACTGAAGAAATTACCCGTAGTGAAAATGTTGCCGAGCTAAGTTTTTTACATAGATGAAGAATGTGAACTGACCAATTACATTTACTGTCTATGTAAGCACCCAGGAATTTTGTTTCTTCAACTTTCTGTATTGGTTGATCTCTACATTTTATGTCAATTTCATTGGGATTACTTTGTGATGTATGGAACCTCATATAATGAGTTTTATCTGCATTGAGTGAGAGACCATTTGAGGAGAAACAATTTAAGATGTCATTAAAAACAGTAGTTGTAGTTTTTTCAAGATCATGATCAGTCAAATCGTCAATTAGAATTGTGGTATCATCGGCAAACAGGGTAAATTTGCTGTTTGTCTCAGAACAAAGAGGAAGATCATTAATAAAGATGAGGAAAATCAGTGGGCCCAAAACGGAGCCTTGAGGCACACCACACGTTATCATGCCCCATTCAGACGAGGCAATTTCTCCAGAAGAGCCATTTAGCATTACAGTCTGCTTCTGATCCTGTAGATATGATTGTAGCCACAAGCCAACAGTACCACCTAAACCATAGTATTCTGCCTTTTTCCAAAGAATTTGGTGGTTTACACAGTCAAAGGCTTTCGTAAGATCGCAAAAAATACCCACTGGAGACATTTTTTTGTTAATGGCTTCCAAAACTTGGTTGCTGAAAGAGAATATTGCCTGTTCAGTACAAAGACCGGCACGAAAACCAAACTGATTTTTGCTTAAGATACTATGGAATTTGATATGGTCTACAATCCTCCTGTGCATGAGTTTTTCTAGAATTTTCGAGAATGTAGTTAATAGGGATATTGGGCGATAGTTTGTAACAATGCTTTTATCCCCTTTTTTAAAGAGAGGAATCACTACAGCCAACTTAAGTCTGTCAGGGACAATCCCATCTTGTAGGGATGCATTGTATATGTTGCATAAGGCGGGACTAACAAATTTATAACAGTGTTTCAGTATTTTACTAGAAATATTGTCCACACCAGCAGAATTTTTGTTTTTTAATGATCTAATTACTCTTATGACTTCGCTTACAGTAAATGGAGATAAGGATAACTGTGGGATTCTGTTGCTAATAGCTTTCTGTAGGAGGGACAATGATTCTTCCATAGAACCATTACAGCTTGTCTTCTCTGCTGCTCTCAAAAAGTGGTTATTAAATATTTCTGCAACCAACTCAGGTTTCTTTATGATACTGTCCCCTGTTTTAATCTCTACCTGAGACATGTTCCCTGTTGTCCTGCCAGTTTCCCTCTTTATTACATTCCTTATAGTTTTAATTTTATTTTCTGAGCTTTCAATTTCTGATTTTATGCACATACTTTTAGATTTATTTATAACCTTCTTGAGAATGCTACAGTAAAGTTTGTAGTGTTGTCATTTCTTTGGATCATTACAAGTCCTGAGAGAACTGTATAACATCCTTTTTGTTCTACAAGATGTTGTTATCCCTGTAGTGATCCAAGACTTCTTGGCATTGCCTATATGACTATTTCTAACTACTTTTTTTGGGAAAGATGGACTCAAATACAGACATGAATTCATTTAAAAATGAATTGTACTTTTTGTTTACATCTGTTTCCCTATCAACTCGGCTCCAGTCTATCTCTTTTAGGCTATCACTGAATTTTTTAAGGCCCTGTTCATTTATTATCCTAAAAGATTTCCAAGAATGCTCGGAACTGTTGCACACACTGATGTAATTGAGCCTAAGCAAGTGACCACCATGATCAGAAAGGCCAAGGATTGGATGTACAGTGATCTCATTCCATGTAGACTTATCTATAAATATATTATCTATCAGACTTTTACTGTTAACAGCAACCCTAGTTGGGAAATCTACTATTGTCATCAGATTATAAGACTCCATTAAATGTACTAAATCAGCTTTACTATTGCTCTCATTTAGGAAATCAACATTAAAGTCACCAGTAATTATCAAGTTCTTGGACTTTGAGTACAGTATGGATAATAAAGAATCTAAGTGCTTAAGAAATACATTCAAATTCCCTGAGGGAGATCTATACAGTGCTAACACTACAGCCGTGAAGTCATTTACAGTAATCTCAACACCACATACTTCAATTTGTTGCTCTATACAATGGCTCTTTAAATCTAATGCATTGTAAAATATGTTGTTTTTTACATAAATTACCACTCCACCTTTTTCCATGATGGTTCTTGAGTAATGCGCTGCCTGACACACAGTATTACTTGGTTAGTACATCACCACAAACATATGGACTGGGACTGTACATGCTTTGACAGTTTGCTACGTCTCTCTCTTCTAGGACTGACATGGTAGCTGCCTTGCATTTCTTAATGACTCT
Organism: Schistocerca serialis cubense; assembly: GCF_023864345.2. Taxonomy (NCBI): domain Eukaryota; kingdom Metazoa; phylum Arthropoda; class Insecta; order Orthoptera; family Acrididae; genus Schistocerca; species Schistocerca serialis. The sequence continues at coordinate 20,750,056 of NC_064643.1, read as the reverse complement.
GACCTTGTCAACCACAAACCGAATCTTAGTACAGTCATGATTTCCCTGAAGAGATTACATGACAGCAGAGACTTGTAAAATTGTGTTACCCATTTCTCTAGCCAGTGAAGATTCATTCTATACCTTCAGATACAGTGTCATTTAGGAGTAGAACAGCAAGAAATACGTAGCTCCTCTAACAGTAATGACAGTTTATCACCTCCCAACACTACATGTGCCAATGTTTCAGTGCATTTTTGAATATGTTTGTTAACAGATTCATCAACACAACAAAAATTTACGATCTCAGTAGCATCTTATTTTTTAACTCATACTTTACTATTCATCAGAATCTTCATCGCTGCTCTTTGATTCGTCAGAGCTCCCTGCTGTACTTTGTTTTATTTCATAGTCAGAATTAGTTGAAATACCACCTACCGTATTTACCCAAATCTAAGCCGCACTCAAACCTGAAAAATGAGACTCGAAATAAAGGAAAGAAAAAAAAAAAATTCCCGAATCTAAGCCACACCTGAAATTTGAGACTCGAAGTTCAAGGGGAGAGAAAAGTTTTAGGCCGCACCTCCAAATCAAAACAAAGTCGGTCCATTGTAATATGAGACACAATTTAGGTCGAATGAATGACGATACAGCTACAGTAGTTTGGTTCGAGTCGTAAGCTTAGCAGTTAAGCTTTACCAGGTAGCCTTTGCTATGCGTCAGGCGCTCCATCCGTATTTATACTGGTACCCTTCCTTCTTCATGTGCTTCATCTGGTTTGAATCAATTGCTTATTTTGCTTTGATCTGATAAGTGCCGTTTTCCTTGTTATAGGCGTTTATGTCACTCTAAGCTGAAAATGCATTACTGTACTGTGTCATGCATTGTTTGTCGCATTCTGATAGTGCGTGTTTGCGGCCTGTCGTCACTCGTGGCATGGCTTGCTTTTGTGCACGCTACCGCTGCCTACAATTAAAAAAAAAAAAAAAAAAAAAAAAGAAGAGAGAGAAATCATCTCATTAGCGAAACAATGGCAAGAGACTACTATTTGTTGTTCCTTACACTGCTGCTTTCTTTGATAATGATCAACAAGAACCAAATAATAGACTGCGTATGATAGAACATGTTCTGAACGAGAGTTAGGTGAAAATTTTTCTCCATTTGAAAATCTTTGCGGCCGCTTCTTTAGTACATCAAATTCTGCACAGAAATTAGAGTCATCTTGGATATAAAAATCTAGTCAGTTGCCGTGCTTCATTTCTGACTGTATCACTATTAGGCATAAGAATAATATGAATATAAACATGACAAGATACGTATATTCTTCCGCGTTTGCTGTTGTCTCACTCTAGTTTCGTAGTTTATTAGGCAGACAGGATTTAAATAAGATAGCAGCAAACACAAAAGAATACGTGGCAAAATGTTTATATTCGTATTACTCTTATGATGAAGAGAATACTGCATGTGATTCACATTTCATCAGGTTCCTATTAGCAACCGTCTCTTCTCACAGGTAGGAAAAAATTCAGAACATTGAGTTGGCCATATTGACAAACATCCCAAACAGTCTTGCCGGTCGGATTTTCGTAATACATTGAAGTTCTGCTACATTCGAAGATGAACAATACGGAATTTGTATTTACTTCGTTGGATAATGTATGAAAATTGTCTTCCACCTTTTTTTTTTTAATTTATTTACTGACGCAGAGGTTTTGGCGCCAGTATTTATCTTTGTGCCTACGAAGCATGCCTGTGTAGCGCTACATATATTCGACGGCAGAAATTAGTTGTTTCAGCACCTACTGACATTTTTCAGAACTTCCACTTGCTTTGCACTCGATTCCAAGCCGCATGCGGTTTTTTGGATTACAAAAACCAGAAAAAAAGTGCGGCTTAGATTTGAGTAAATATGGTACATCCTCTCCTTTGGATTCAACTTCTTAAGTATTATATTTCAAGTCAACACCTGCTAATCTGTGAGACCGAAATGATGAGCCATACTACTCTATTTCACTGTACCTGTATGTTTCATTTGTATAACATTTTATTCCATCATAGATGCTGCACTTATAGTTTCATATATGCATTGCAGCAGCAGACACAATAAAAGTAGCAATCAGCAGTGCTTAGTTTGTTGAATGGGTAAAAAATATGCCATTGTCCCAGTTCCACATATCCCCAAAATTTGATTCTGCCAAATTCTGTACTCTCTGAAATCGAATGTTTAATCCAAAGATGAAAGTGAACAAGTTTGATGCAGTATTGCTAATATTGTTTATTACTCATCTTGCTGAATGAAGTGCATACCGTATCCTTTCTGAAAGGTTTGCAGAAGTAATGCACATACCAGTTTTCTAAAAACTTACATTGAGATTGTGCTCTCCTTCCTCTTGTACAAATTAGTAGAGCCCTTTCTGATTACTCCACAATATGCCTCTTGGCAAGGTGGTAACGACAGTATTATGAAAAGGGTAGATTGGCACTCACTGTATAGTGTAGATGTGTTGCTGGCAGGGGGGGGGGGGGGGGGAAAGGAACACCACCTATTATTAAACACGTAAGCTTTTGGTGCAAACCCCCCCCCCCCCCCCTTTCCCTCACACACACACACACACACACACACACACACACACACACGCACACGCACACACATGCGCGCAAATGCAGATCACACATACATGACCACTGTCTCCGGCTGCTAGGGCCAGACTGGGAGCAACTGTGCGTCATGGGAGAAACAACGGTCGGGTGTGTGTGTGTGTGTGTGTGTGTGTGTGTGTGTGTGTGTGTGTTTTTTGTCCACTTTGGAAGAAGACTTTCTGATGGAAAGCTTACGTGTTTAGTAGTCTTTTTGTTGTGCTTGTCTGTGACCTAACATCTCCTGTATACAGTGAATAGCAATGTATCTTTTTTATAATATGGTCATTACTCCAGCCTAGATTTCTATTGTTTGTTTCCTTTTAAGACCTTATAAAGACAGTTACTGACAATTTCTTTTTTCTTATTGGAGAAAAGTGAAACCATATGGGGGCCAGACGTAGATTGTAAATGAATATGGAATAGAGTATTTTTATTCTCCCTGTATGCAGTGTCAATAACGTCACCTCACACACTTCATTTCTGGCAGCACCTCCTTCTCAACACATGACTGTCCCCCACCACCTCACCATAGTCTTCAAGTTATATCCTATAGCACTTCTGGGTGAACAAATAGATGAAGAATGTAGTTTAAAACAGTATAACTAAACTTAAAAGTCAAACTGCCCTTTTATAGAGACTGCCATCATTATTTAAACATACTAAACAACATCAAAACAGTCAAAAGAAATTTTTTTTCAAAAGAGCGGAAAATTGTAGTGAAATTCATGAGAGGATTGTTTTAAATTGTTATATCTTAAATCAATAAGTATGTCAGCATTTCCCAGGATTTTCTGGCTTAATTAAGACTAGGTCATGCCACCACAGTGGTCAGACAGTGGACTTGACTTCCAGAGGGCAACGGACCCGAATCCCATCGGGCCATCAAAATTTGGGTTTTCCTTGATTTCCCTAAATGATTTAAGACAAATGCTGGGATGGTTCCTTTGAAAAAGATGACATTCGGCTGAGGAAGCTAATTTCTGTGGCATGTCTGATGACACAGTGCTGGTGGAAGCACGAGTATTTCAGAGCACACCATTCATTGCACATTGTTAAACATAGGGCTCTGCTGCAGACAACCCCTGTATGTTCCCATGTTGACAACACAGTTGAATTACAATTTCTGTGGCTCAGGAGCATTGAGATTGGGCAGTGAATCAATAGAAATGTGTCATCTGGTTGAATCATTCGAGTTTCGCATTACACCTACTTGACGGTTTTGTGCACATACACTGTCAACAGAGTGAATTGGTGCTTGCAAGGTGCACTTTGCTACAGACTTAGGCCAGTGGGAGCAATATTATGCTATGGAGGACATTCACCTGGTCTTCTATGGGTCCTGTGGTAGTAACTGAAGGCTCCATAACAGCTTTGTTCTGTGTGAACGTTATTGTGCACTGTCCGCACCCTGTCCCTAATGAAGGTGACATGTTTCAACAATATGACTTTCAGTGTCACGAGGCCAGAATCAAATTCACCCCTTCTGAATCTGATGGAATACATCTGTGATGCTATCAGATACCAGTTCTGCACCCAGAAACCACTGATCTCCAATTTATGGGAATTACATGACCTGTGCTTAGACATGCGGTGCTGCATAATGCTGGGAACATACCTCACATAATGCTGGAAACATACCTGAAATTTGTTGAACTTGTCCCACACAAAATCACTGCTGTATTGTGTTCCAACACTGGACAAACACATTATCAAACAGGAGGTCATAGTGTTTTGTCTCATCAGTTTATATATTCAATGCTTGAATGAAAGGTGTGCTCTTTTCCTTTTTTCTGCCATTGCGTGTATGTGTAAAGCAGGATGTTCTACCATTTGGGCTTGTTTATATGATGGCTGTCAGTATTACCACCTGCACAGATACTAAATGCTCCTTTTCTGAAGACCTTTTATCTTGAGAACACTTTCAACTTTGTTTCACAAATGGCAGCACAGTTTCATGTAATTGTTAAAATAATACTTTCAGCAAAAGATGTGTGCGTTGGAGTGGGGAAAAAGATTGGAGATGTATGTAGTTTAATTTTCATAAATTGTTAAGAAGGTTAACAGCTTGGCATGCTAAGATAAATTCAGACATTCTCTAAAAAGAGAGAAAAAGATTAATTTAACAGAATCAGTGAGGTATACAAATATAACAACAGACTTGTAGAACCATTATTTTGTAGGTTAGATTAGATTAGATTCAGCTTTTGTTCCAAGACCCAAAACATGAGACGATTCTCATGGGTGAGTAACATGCCAGAAAGTATAACATAAAAAATATAAAACATTTGAATACCCTGATCATTTGTCAGGAGATTGTCAAACTAGGTGAATACAATACAAACTGGAACAGCTAATATTTTCAGAATTGATACGCTGTCAGACTGAAACATTGTTATGCACTATTAATAAATTTATCAAACAAAAAGTACATAATCTTGACTGTTATGACAAAGTGCTCTCAGAACTGAAATCTAACAGACATTCTTATTTAAGCTGGCCTAACAGCCACTGTTAAGATATTCATCTATTGAGTAGGATGAGTTACCTATCAAAAAGTCTTTCAAACTCTGTTTAAACCATGCTTTATCTGATACCAAGTTTTTAATGGTGTCTTTCTTCCACAGATAAATTGTGTTGTAATGCGAGGTTTTAATGAAGATGAAGTGTGCAGTTTTGTGGAGTTAACAAAAGAGAAAAATGTTGATGTAAGATTTATCGAGTACATGCCTTTCAGCGGCAACAAATGGAATGATGGGAAGATGGTCTCATTTAGTGAAATGGTCCAAATAATTAGAAAGCAGTGGCCTAATTTTGATCCTCTGCCCAATGGGCCCAATGATACCTCAAAGGTACGTGCAGTATTACATATGAACATACATTGAAAATAATTTAATGTTTATGACTTACTACCAATCGCAATAATACTTCACATCTGCTGGTGGTATGAGAGATGGACTGGTTTAGTTACATATTTCTCATCCCATTCAGTAAGTCTGTCCTGGTCTGGGTTTCTCTGCAGCTTTTCTACAACTCTCCCCATTTCCTAAACCTTGACAATCCTTTTCTTTCTTCCCTTTTCCGTCCCCTTATTGTTTCTACCAGAAGAAGAAGCCACTGGCTCCGAAAGCTTGCACATTTCCATAACTTTAAGGGGAGTTAGAAGCGGAAAACATTCTTTTTCACTTTTTCGGGTTTTTACTTGATTATAAAATTTGCAATTTTCCAAATAAAATGATATGTATATTACTTATAAACTTGCGTGGGAAGTATTTTATTTTATTTTCTAAAATATAATCTACACTAGTTGAAAATGTTAAAATTTTTACACGCATTACTTCAAGACCTAATAAAATCGGTAATTTTTTATATACAGGGTAGTCCATTGATCGTGACCGGGCCATATATCTCACGAAATAAGTGTCAAACGAAAAAACTACAAAGAACGAAATTTGTCTAGCTCGAAGGGGGAAACCAGCTGGCGCAATGGTTGGCCTGCTATAAGGCGCTGCCATAGCTCAAACTGATATCAACTGTGTTTTTTTAAATAGGAACCCCATTTTTTATTGCATATTCATGTAATACGTAAAGAAATGTGAATGTTTTAGTTGGACCACTTTTTTCACTTTGTGATAGATGGCGCTGTAATAGTCACAAACATATGTCTCATAATTTTAGACGAACAGTTGGTAACAGGAAGGTTTTTTAAATTAAAATACAGAACGTAGGTACATTTGAACATTTTATTTTGGTTGTTCCATATGTGATACATGTACCTTTGTGAACTTATCATTTCTGAGAACGCATGCTGTTACGGCGTGATTACCTGTGAATACCACATTAATGCAATAAATGCTCAAAATGATGTCTGTCAACCTCAATGCCTTTGGCAATACATGTAACGACATTCCTCTCAACAGTGAGTAGTTCGCCTTCCGTAATGTTCGCACATGCATTGACAATGCACTGACGCATGTTGTCAGGCATTGTCGGTGGATCACGATAGCAAATATCCTTCAACTTTCCCCACAGAAAGAAATCCGGGGACGTCGGATCCGGTGAACGTGCGGGCCATGGTATGGTGCTTTGACAACCAATCCACCTGTCATGAAATATGCTATTCAATACTGCTTCAACCGCACGCAAACTATTTGCCGGACATCCATCATGTTGGAAGTACATCGCCATTCTGTCATGCAGTGAAACATCTAGTAGTAACATTGGTAGAACATTATGCAGGAAATCAGCATACATTGCACCATTTAGATTGCCATCGATAAAATGGGGGCCAATTATCCTTCCTCCCTTAATGCCACACCATACATTAACCTGCCTATGTCGCTGCTGTTCCACTTGTTGCTGCCATCATAGATTTTCCGTTGCCCAATAGTGCATATTATGGCGGTTTAGGTTACCGCTGTTGGTGAATGATGCCTCATCGCTAAATAGAATGCATGCAAAAAATCTTTCATCGTCCTGTAATTTCTCTTGTGCCCAGTGGCAGAACTGTACATGACGTTTAAATTCATCGCCATGCAATTCCTGGTGCATAGAAATATGGTACGGGTGCAATCGATGTTGATGTAGCATTCTAAACACCGACGTTTTTGAGATTCCCAATTCTCACGCTTTTTGTCTGCTACTGATGTGTGGATTAGCTGCCCCAGCAGCTAAAACAACTACTAGGGCATCATCATTTGTTGCAGGTCGTGGTTGATGTTTCACATGTGGCTGGACACTTCCTGTTTCCTTAAATAATGTAACTATCCGGCGAATGGTCTGGACACTTCAATGATATCGTCCAGGATACCAAGCAGCATACATAGCACACGCCCCTTGGGCATTTTGATCACAATAGCCATACATCAACACGATATCGACCTTTTCCGCAATTGGTAAACGGTCCATTTTAACACAGGTAATGTATCACGAAGCAAATACCGTCCACACTGGCGGAATGTTATGTGATACCACATAATTATATGTTTGTGACTATTACAGCAGCTGGCTGGAGTGGCCGAGCAGTGCTAGGCGCTACAGTCTGGAAACGCGCGACCGCTACGGTCGCAGGTTCGATCCTGCCTCGGGAATGGATGTGTGTGATGTCCTTAGGTTAGTTAGATTTAAGTAGTTCTAAGTTCTAGGGGACTGATGACCTCAGAAGTTAAGTCCCATAGTGCTCAGAGCCATTTGAACCATTTTTGACTATTACAGCCCCATCTATCACAAAGCGAAAAAAGTGGTCCAGCTAAAACATTCATATTTCTTTATGTACTACATGAATATGTAATAAAAAATGGGGGTTCCTATTTTAAAAAAATGCAGTTGATATGAGTTTGACCCATGGCAGTGCCATCTACCAGGCCAACCATAGCGCCATCTGGTTTCTCCCTTCAAGCTAGACGAATTTCGTTCTTTGTAGTTTTTTCATTTGATGCTTATTATGTGAGATATTTGGCCCGGTCACTATCAATGGACCACCCTGTAGAAAGCTGTGGATTGCTGTGTTATAAAGGTTAAATTATGTGTTTGTATTGGTAGCACTGTCAAAAATAGTATCGTATCTTTTCATAGTATAAACATGCTTTGCATATCGAAGTGCTAACATTTTTCTGAGGAATAGTGACGAATAGACTGGTAAATCTCTCAAAAAGTATGACTCCAAAATGAAGTGTTTTTAAGAAATGTGGGTTTCATGGTAATAAATTTTTGAATAAAGAGAAACATTGTGTTCAGCATGTGGTGTGTGAAGTTACAGACAATGAAATACTCGCAAACTCATGAGTATCTAGAGAAACACCCATTAGTGCTTCGAAGATTAAAATAAAACATAGTGATAACACAGTTATCTCAAAACAAAACTCATGTAAATGGTAGGTTAGGTTATATTCTGATACATCTACACATCGTAACAGGGGTGTTATGTGAATGTGTGTGCTGTATGTATGTGGAGGGCCAGTTAGTTTACATGAAGACATTGAGGTATCAAATGGACTAGCCAGGAAACTTATCATTAATTCTGCCAGTTGTAAATATACTCATTCATTTTGGAGTTCTGATAAGTGTAAAGATAATTATTTTGAAATAAATGTTAGGTGGTTTTATGGATTGAGAGCTATTGGCAAAGGACACACTGCAGCAGAAACAATGTGTGTCGTCATGTATATGCCACGCCCACTTTGTAAAATGGACAAGTATGCAGGATTTATTGGAGCTGCTGTGAAATCCACTGCATGTGAGTCAATTAAGGGTGCTGCAAATGAAGCTGCTGAAATAAACGATGGTATGATTGACATATCAGTAGCTTTTGGGGCACTTGGTAGAAGCGCAGCTGAAGTTCTAAGAATTCTGTTGCTACAGTGACCAGTGGTGGATACTGGAAAGCTAATAGATTTCCAGATTTTAACCAAACATTCTTATAAGTATAAATCAGGGAATGAAGAAGGGCATATCTGTGACAGAAATTATGTAGGACAACTAGTCGTACGGAGGCCTGTGCAGCTGTTGAAATTTATAATCGATCTGTAAACTAAAGGGGAGTGTGTTACACTAAGTTCTTAGGTTGTGCAGACTCAAATGCATATAACAGTGTAGTAGCCACTCAGCCTTATGGTGAGAAGCTTATCACAGAACTGGAATGTGTTGGTCATGCCCTCCTGGATCTGGTTCATGGTGCAATTACCGCAATGCCCAGTACTCAAACAGGTCATACAGCCATAAACATTATATCCCAGCAGAAGTTGTGGATATCATAAAACCTGTTTACAGAGACCAGGCAATCCTGAATTATTGAAGAAGTGTCTGCATTGTCAGACTCAAAATCCCAATGAGTCGTTCAATAATCTTATAGCGTCAGTGTCGTCGTAACTGCCGTCTGCGTCACGTCTGCTGTGCAGCGAGCTATGCTGATTTAAGTATTAACTCTATTTTTCTTACTTGTAACTTCTTCTTCTGTGTGTTTTTGCTTTTAGGAAGCTTTAATTGTTGAGTGCTAGTAATAGTGTTCCATAGATTTTGTGTTTGTTTTGAATACAGTCAGAGAAAGTCCGTTTAGTCAGCCATAGTGCCAGTAGTGCTAGTGTTTGTTTTCAATACAGTCCAGAGACAGGTAGTGCTATTTTCATTGTTTTCTACAGGAAGTGTCTAGTAACCACAGTTTAGTCAACTATCAGCTGCCTTTAGTGAATTAGCAGTCTAGTTATAAGTTGATTAACTCTCTACAGTAAATTGATTTCTTAAGATGGATAGGATGTGAGACTGCTGTGTACGGACACAGGAGGAGCTGGCCACTGTTCGCAAACAGCTGAACGTGTTGATGGCCGCGGTTAGCCGTCTTCAGGCAGTGGTGAGTCTGGTGCGTTGCATGGTACACCCCAGGTGTTACATGCTTCACCCACTGACCCTGCTGTCGACACATCTTTGCGGATACCGGGCGCGGTTGTGCCACCCTCTTCCCAAGGGGAGTGGCGGGTTCAGCGGCATTCGCGGCGCACAAGGTGGAGGGTCAGTGTGGAGGCTGGCCGTGTGGCATCGCCCGTTCTGCCTGTGAGTGGACATGTGGCCACTCCTTCAGCAAGGTCCGAGCAGGCACATGGGGGGAGGGGTTTATTAGTTATTGGGAGCTCCAACGTTAGGCGGGTGATGGAGCCGCTTAGGGAAATAGCGGAAAGGTCGGGGAAGAAGGTCAGTGTTCACTCTGTCTGCTTGCCGGGGGTCTCATCCGAGATGTGGAGGAGACCGCGCCGGCAGTGATAGAGAGCACTGGGTGCACCCGACTGCAAATTGTTGCTCATGTCGGCACCAATGACTCCTGCCGTCTGGGTTCAGAGGTCATCCTCAGTTCGTTCAGGCGGTTAGCGGAGTTGGTGAAGGCTGAAAGCCTCGCGGGGTGGAATCTGAGCTAGCTATTTGTAGTATCGTTCCCAGAACCGATAGTGATCCTCTGGTTTGGAGCCGAGTGGAAGGCTTAAACCAGGGACTCAGACGATTCTACGGAGATCTGGGGTGCAAATTTCTCGACCTCCGCTATCGGGTGGAGAAATGTAGGGTCCCCCTGAATAGGTCACGCATGCACTACATGCAGGAAGTGGCTACAAGTGTAGCGGAGTATATGTGGAGTGCACATGTGGGTTTTTTAGGTTAGAGAATTCCCTCCCTAGGCCCGACAAGACACCTCCTGAGATGCGGCAAGGTAGGAGTAGATAAAATGCAACAGGGAATAACAATATTAATGTGCTAATAGTAAACTGCAGGAGCGTCTATAGAAAGGTCCCAGAACTGCTCTCATTAATAAGCGGTCACAATGCCCACATAGTACTAGGGACAGAAAGTTGGCTGAAACCAGATGTAAACAGTAATGAAATTCTAAACTCAGATTGGAGTGTATACCGCAGAGACAGGCTGGACAGTGAAGGGGGAGGCATGTTTAAAGCAATAAGAAGTGCAATAGTATCGAAGGAAATTGACGGAGATCCGAAATGTGAAATAATTTGGGTGAAGGTCACGGTTAAAGCAGGCTCAGACATGGTAATGGGATGTCTTTATAGGCCCCCTGGCTCAGCAGCTGTTGTGGCTGAGCACCTGAAGGATAATTTGGAAAATATTTCGAGTAGATTTGCCCAACATGTTATAGTTCTGGGTGGAGATTTTAATTTGCCGGATATAGACTGGGAGACTCAAACTTTCATAACGGGTGGCAGGGACAAAGAATCCAGTGAAATTTTTTAAGAGCTTTATCTGAAAACTACCTTGAGCAGTTAAACAGAGAACCGACTCATGGCGATAACATATTAGACCTTCTAGTGACAAACAGACCTGAACTATTTGAAACAGTTAACGCAGAACAGGGAATCAGTGATCATAAAGCGGTTACTGCCTCGATGATTTCAGCCGTAAATAGAAATATTAAAAAGGGTACGAAGATTTTTCTGGTTAGCAAAAGTGACAAAAATCAGATTTCAGAGTACCTGACGGCTCAACACAAAAGTTTTGTTTTAAGTACAGATAGTGTTGAGGATCAGTGGACAAAGTTCAAAACCATCGTACAATATGCGTCAGATGAGTATGCATCAAGCAAGATCGTAAGAGATGGAAAAGAGCCAGCGTGGTACAACAACCGAGTTAGAAAACTGCTGCGGAAGCAAAGGGAACTTCACAGCAAACATAAACATAGCCAACACCTTTCAGACAAACAAAAATTACGCAAAGCGAAATGTAATGTGAGGAGGGCCATGCGAGAGGCGTTAAAAGAATTCGAAAGTAAAGTTCTATGTACTGACTTGGCAGAAAATCCTAAGAAATTTTGCTCCTATGTCAAAGCGGTAGGTGAATCAGAACAAAATGTCCAGACACTCTGTGACCAAAAAGGTACTGAAACAGAGGATGATGGACTAAAGGCCGAAATACTAAATGTCTTTTTCCAAAGCTGTTTCACAGAGGAAGACTGCACTGTAGTTCCTTCTCTAGATTGTCGCACAGATGACAAAATGGTAGATATTGAAATAGATGACAGAGGGATAGAGAAACAATTAAAATCACTCAAAAGAGGAAAGGCCGCTGGACCTGATGGGATACCAGTTCAATATTACACAGAGTATGCGAAGGAACTTGCCCCCATTATTGCAGCAGTGTACCGTAGGTCTCTACAAGATCGTAGCGTTCCAAAGAATTGGAAAAGGGCACAGGTCATCCCCGTTTTCAAGAAGGGACGTCGAACATATGTGCAGAACTATAGACCTATATCTCTAACGTCGATCAGTTGTAGAATTTTAGAACATGTATTATGTTCGAGTATTATGACTTTTCTGTAAACTAGAAATCTACTCTGTAGGAATCAGCATGGGTTTCGAAAAAGACGATCGTGTGAAACCCAGCTCGCGCTATTCGTCCACGAGACTCAGAGGGCCTTAGACACGGGTTCCCAGGTAGATGCTGTGTTTCTTGACTTCCACAAGGCGTTCGATACAGTTCCCCACAATCGTTTAATGAACAATTTAAGAGCATATGGACTGTCAGACCAATTATGTGATTGGATTGAAGAGTTGCTAGATAACAGAATGCAGCATGTCACTCTCAATGGAGAGAAGTCTTCCGAAGTAAGAGTAATTTCAGGTGTACTGCAGGGGAGTGTCGTAGGACTGTTGCTATTCACAATATACATAAATGACATTGTGAATGAAATTGGAAGTTCACTGAGGCTTTTTGCGGATGATGCTGTGGTATATCAAGAGGTTGCAACAATGGTAAATTGTACTGAAATGCAGGATGATCTGCAGCGTATTGATGCATGGTGCAGGGAATGGCAATTGAATCTCAATGTAGACAAGTGTAATGTGCTGCGAATACATAGAAAGAAAGATCCCATATCATTTAGCTACAATATAACAGGTCAGCAATTGGAAGCAGTTAATTCCATAAATTATCTGGGAGTATGCATTAGAAGTGATTTAAAATGGAATGATCATATAAAGTTGATCGTCGGTAAATCAGATGCCAGACTGAGGTTCATTGGAAGAATCCCAAGGAAATGCAATCCGAAAACAAAGGAATTAGGTTACAGTACACTTGTTCGCCCACTGTTTGAATACTGCTCAGCAGTGTGGGATCCGTACCAGATAGGGTTGATAGAAGAGATAGAGAAGATCCAACAGAGAGCAGCATGCTTCGTTATAGGATCATTTAGTAATCATGAAAGCATTACGGAGATGTTAGATAAACTCCAGTGGAAGACTCTGCGGGAGAGATGCTCAGTAGCTCTGTACGGGCTTTTGTTGAAGTTTTGAGAACATACCTTCACCGAGGAGTCAAGCAGTATTATGCTCCCTCCTACGTATATCTCGCGAAGAGACGATGAGAATAAAATGAGAGAGATTAGAGCCCGCACATAGGCATACCAACAAGCCTTCTTTCCACGAACAATACGAGACTGGAATAGAAGGGAGAACTAATAGAGGTACTCAAGGTAGCCTACACCGTCAGGTGGCTTGAGGAGTATGGATGTAGATGTAGATGTAGACCAAAAAATGTTTTTCTTGTAATGAAGACACTAAAGTGGGGGTCAGTCATGCTGTTATTGCTTTTAATGATGGCAACATTGGTAGCGTAAAAGTGCTACAACATATGAGAATTAATTCTGGAGCAAACTGCATCAGAGAATTTGAATGGATGGACAAGGTTTGCAATGGTAAAGCACTGTATGCAGCACAGTTGGCCACTACGGAGTCCAGATAGAAGAAAACAAGAAAAAACTTAAAAATGGTCAAGAGGATGATATACAGTATGGTGCAGGGTGCTTCTGAGTGACTAAAAATAAAATGTTAAGCATATATTGAGTTACAGTCTATTAAAACTTTAAAAACTCTTCTTGAAAATTTAGATTTTCTCTTGCATTTTTCCCTAAATCTCAGAAACTACTTCGAGTAGCGAATTAAAATTTTCAGGGAGTAATAACATACGTATTCTGAGTCTTCTGAACTAAAAGAAGAACATAATATTATGCATAAATAAAATTATTTAGAATAACATACAAAAAAGTACACAAAATTTTAACTGTGTAATTAAAAAATTGCATTTCCAAAAGCAGTGGCTGAAATGCAATTATTGTAAGACTCAGAACATATAGTTTAATGTCCTGTAAAAGTTTCTTGTCAATGGCTACAGTTGTTCCTGAAATACGGGGAAGTTAAGTCACCAAATTTAACATTGTCAGGATAGGGCGTTCAAACTCCCCTTAATGCACATTTTCTCCTTCCTCCACTTGGTGAGCAACACATTTATAGTATTTACACAACAGCAGTAGCTATTTTCTTACAATTTCTTTTTGCAGGCACACCATGTCCCGGGCTTCAAGGGACGTGTGGGATTTATTACCTCAATGAGTGAACACTTCTGTGGCACGTGCAACCGTTTACAGATAACAGCTGATGGCAATTTGGAGGTGTGTCTCTTTGGGTATTCAGAGATATCTCTCAGGTGAGTGATGAAACATAGAATAATCATGTCCAAGTGAAAATTCATGCGAGGAAACCATAAAATTACTAGAAGACTGACAGAGTGATCAGTATTTTACCTTCAGGAGGTGAAATTCCAAAACTTCTTATAGACACATTCGTTCCTCTTGTCCTCACATTAGTCATGGACTCCGAGTGACCTTTGAGACCTTCAGAAACTTATCCCTCTTTCCTCTCTCATGAAGGAACTGATAGTTCCAAATGCTGAGTATAGAATAATACTTTCAAACTGTTTGCCATGCACATTAGGTATGTGGTTGGTATATGGAAGAGATAAACTGCAGTTAAATCCAGCAGGTATGAAATGAGTAATCTTTTCTTGAAGTTTTCAGCTTGCACCCTCCTCCCTCCCAGACATACAAACCAGATACCTCTAGCTAAATAATTTGTGAGTATATATAATTTGCCTCTGTCAACATCATGTTACACTAACCTATTAGTGAGATTAAATTAAAGGAAAGTAATCAGAACTGGAAATTATGTAAAGACATTTTTGGCTATGTCCCTGTGTTGTATTAAAGTTAACACAGTATTTCTGTCCATGTGATGGTAACTATGATTCGCCAGCCACCGTTGCCGAGCGGTTCTAGGTCCTTCAGTCCAGAACTGCGCGACTGCTACGGTCGCAGGTTTGAATCCTGCCTTGGCTCAGATGTTAAGTCCCATAGTGCCCAGAGCCATTTCAACTGTGATTCATGATTATCAGAGTCTATATGTTCCAAATAAAAATTGGAACTTCATGTGTATAAATGTACAAATTATTAGACAATGGGACCAACAACTGACACTTTTAAATTGATGACTAGACTAAGACTTGGCGATAAGTTTGTTTCAGGACATGGTAAGGGGGGTGAGGGGTGGGAAGAATCAGCTCTCTCTTTGTGAGCATACCAGAAATCCTTTATCAACCGAAGGTAAAATAAGATATAAAAATACAGGGTCAAACAATTAATTTAAGTATCTTAAAAACCAAATGACTAATAAAATTGGAAGCTAAGAAAAGTAAGTTCATAGTAAGTAGGGTGAAACACAGGGGGCTGCAACATATTGCCATTGTTGTTTGACTTGTCTATCAAAGAAAAAAGAAATGGATCAAAACAAAATAAAAGTGAGAATGGAAATGTATCAGAAGCAAATTAGAATAAGCAAGGAACATATTCTTTAATTAAAAAAAAAAAAAAAAAAAGACATGTGAGGCAGATGTTCCTACAATTTTATGTTCAAAGCACAGCAGCCTGTGAAAGCAAAATATTTATGACATTGAAAAAAGAAAATCAGTGAGTGAAAAGCGTGTGTAGGTGAATTGTGGTGAAAGACTGGATATTGGAACTTCTGTTATGCTGCCCAGTATTAGTTGACTTGGTAGTAAAGGAGCAAGTTTGCAAGGGCGGATAACTGTTTGGCTACGTAAAATAGAGTGGGAGTATGGAAAAGCTAGTCCAAGATAGGATGAAAAAGATAACAGCAACTTAAAAAATGAACCCCATGAACCCCATTCCCATCTAGTGAATGCAGTGGTTGACAATATCTTGTGACGTTCACCTATAAGGCTCAAACAATAATTGCTAAATAAAAATACAAAATGTTGACAAGACTGTATCTAAGCTGTCACTCTCTTTTGAAACAAGGGTGTTTAAACCAACAAACACGCAGGAAAGCAGGGACAACTCACACACTAGAGAAGGATGGGCAGTATCATTGAAGGAGTGAGCATGAACCGTGTGGAATATGTGTGATACAAGTAAAAAAAAAAAAAAAAAAAAAAAAAAGTAATGATAGTAAAATTCCAATCCCGGGAGCGGAAAGACTTACCTTAGGGGGAAAAAGGACAGGTATACACTCGCACACACACACATATCCATCCACACATACAGACACAAGCAGATATATATATGTCTGCTTGTGTCTTTATGTGTGGATGGATATGTGCGTGTGTGCGAGTGTATACCTGTCCTTTTTTCCCCTTAAGGTAAGTCTTTCCACTCCCGGGATTGGAATGACTCCTTACCCTCTCCCTTAAAACCCACTTCCTTTCGTCTTCCCCTCTCCTTCCCTCTTTCCTGATGAGGCAACAGTTTGTTGCGAAAGCTTGAATTTTGTGTGTATGTTTGTGTTTGTTTGTGTGTCTATCGACCTGCCAGCGCTTTCGTTCGGTAAGTCACCTCATCTTTATTTTTATATATAGAAGTTTATTATTTTATTTACCGGTCTTGCAGTTTCCTTGATTTCTTGCAAAGTACAGTACAATGAAAACCTACCATATTGCATAACAAGTAGATGAGTATAAACTTCAGAATAGCATCATCGCCATTAAATGACCTATGTTTTCTTTACTAACAAGAGAAGGGACAGAAGCAATAAACACAAAATCAGAACTGCTTTTGCTTGATTACAGCAGGGACAATAATTTTTAACATCTACATTTACAACAGATCATATTTACAAAATGTTTTCGAAATTTGCTCTGTTTGCTCAAATGAAAGTATTGCACTGCTCAATCATTCATTTACACTCAACCCCGACTGCTGCACATGCTGTGGGGTGTGTCATCTGGTTATGTCATATGTTCAGTGTTTCTCACCAATTTTTGGGGTATTTTGAAATGTACAAAAAGGAAAATAAAGAAAGTTATCACATTTTGCTGCATATTACCTGCGTCACAGAAAAATAATGTATACAAATCTTCTCAGATTTGCCACTGAATAACTTTGTCCAAGCCTCACAATATTTCACCAACACAACTGTTCATCATCTTCAGGTAGTGGTGGGTCCTGTCATCACTGCTGCAAGATGTGGCTGGTGATATTCGCACAGCAGAATTGAAATTTGTCAGGCTAGAAGCAGGAGTACGAATGTGTGGACAGGCACTCCCAGTTGGATGTAAATGCCATTCATAGTAGCCTTCTGCTTATGTGTTGTGGGCAATGACTGCACTTCTGGACACTCGTGTGGTTAAGAGCTGAATTAACTCTCTGCAAGGTACGGCATCAGGTCATACATCGGAGGATCTGGTTTCTACTGTTTTAATTTCATGGCAGTCAGTGCTGGATTCTGGGCAGTGCTTAGTCAAAATTCCATATTCCTGTTGGTAAGATTGCCCACCGTATGGATACATGCCTCATTCTTAAAAACACAGTCCTAGAGTGATGATGCTGAGGATAAAATTTCAGTCCTCTTGGGAAACGTGTGGTGCCCTGTATTCAGGCAGTGCTCTGCTACCATTAATTTACTGGGTGGCATTTTTGTCAGCGCTGTTGAACACAGTGTTCTTGCACAATGTGAGGTGTCTGCCCTATATAAGGTTTCCCATAATGGCATCAGATCTTATATATGATCTGTGTTTTCTAAGGTCAAGATTGTCTTTAACTGAACACAAACAATTCCTTAGTTTTGCTGGTAGACGAAAAACACACTTGATTCTGTTTCTCTTAGCGATTCTTTTAATTTTGAAAACATGCCACTGAAATATGGCAAGAAAGCCATTTGCAGTGCTTGTCTAAGTATCTTCATTTACATCCCTACACTGAACTTGCTTTGCTCAGAACACATTGCAAATCTGTTTACAAGAATAAACATTCTGCTGGAACACTGTTCTTAGGTGTTACAGTTCACCAGGCAGACTGTCGGTATCTGAAATCACGTGTGCTCTATGTGCCAGGGAGTGTAAGACACTACCACATTGTGCAGGGTGACGGCAACTTTTGGACCTCAAATATAACTCTGCGTGTATCAGTTTGCAGTAGAGACTAAGCCCCAGTGCTATGTCAGCTTTTCTTCTAACCGTGACATCCAGGAATGGTAAGCTGCTATCTTTTTGTACTTCCACAGTGAACTGAATATTCAGGTGGAGCGAGTGCAAATGCTGCAGGGACATAGGTAGTGTCTGTATTATGTGGGCCACACCACAAATGTCTCTTCAGCAATCTGCCAGAAGGAGGAATGTTGGATATTTACTAAGGGAAATAGAGGATCTCCCATGGGAACACTGTCCACTTGATTAAAGTAGTTGGTGTTACATAAGAAATAGGATGAGGTATGCACATGTTTAAACAGCATCACAATTTCTTTCTCAAACTTGCTGCTAATAACCTCTAATGAGGGCTGCAGGGGCACTTTTGTAAGTAATGATATAACATTTGAGCTAACTAAAAGATCTGAAAGTTCTAGTTTAAGCATCTTCAGGTATTCTATGAAATCCTCTGAATTCTAAATATGATGGTCATAGTCATCCACATGATAAATTTCAAAGCTGTCACGTGGAAATTGCCAGTTGCATCTTGCAGCAGTGATGGTGGAAATCACCACCACCTGAAGATGCCAAAACGTTGTGTCACTGAAATATTGAGGGAGGGACTTGCATAATGTTATCTGGTGGGGAACCCAAAGTGTTTTTGCAACAGATCTATTAGGCAAGCCTGAAAAGTCACATATACTCCAAGCAGTAAGTACCTGTTATAAAATGGTCACATTAGTGAGCTTGGCAATTAATTAAGAGTTTATCAATAAATTTGGCTTCATTTTGCAAGAAATTGTGCTGTGTTCCAGTACTCCCTCTTCAACAAAACTAATGTCAGTTTCTGCTCCACCTCTTCAGCCCGAGATCCTATGTATACTCTTGAGCATTTGTGTAAGATACCTGTTTATTTATAAAAATAAAAGTAACTTCTATCATGACTTTCCCATTCTTGTCCAGTGGGTTTGTTATCCTGCTGTTGCCTACTGCAGACTACAAGATTACTGTTGAAGATTTCTGCAAAGTTTTTCTTCCTTTTTAGTGTACCAACATTTCACTGTGTGGTAATTGCCTGGTACTGTTTAACGGGTGTTTTAACTGTTGTTTCAGAGATGCAATACGAAGCAAATGCAGTGAGGATGACTTGCTTGCCATGATTGGGGCAGCAGTGAGAAGAAAGAAGAAACAACATGGAGGTAAGATACATTACAGCAAATGTAACTCTGTAGATAGAAAGAAAATTTCTGCTTAACAAGTCATAGCAAACATAAGAGCAAAATAGAATGAAAAGCAACAGTGATAGAACCTGTGTTTTTTGTGTAAACTTGGATTTAATTTTTTATTTAGTATTCATTCTGATTAATGCCCATTGGTCAACAGTATATTTCAGCCCTAGAATTTGGTTCTGCAAGGTCCACCAGATAACCATATATGGCTGTTGTAACTCCTTTATTGGACTTCAGAAGTTTTCCAGCAACAAATCTTTTTTTTTCTTTCTTTCTTTCTTCTTTTTTCTTTTTTTAAAAAAAAGCTAAAATGCAGAAAACATCATAAAGCAAACACTCACAGAAAAGCATCAGTGTCCTTGAAACAATGGAAACTCCAGTAGGAATATCAACAATGTTGGAAAAGACAGATTACTACTTACTGATGAAGGCTGTGGCTGAAAGCTTTATGTAAGTGTCTTTTAATTCTTCCCATCTGCAGCCTAAGGTATCTTCTTTATGGTAAGTAACAGTCTGTCTTTTCCTTCATTATTCATTAGTGTTCTTTTTTTTTATTGCTGTTTAGCAAGCATCGTGTGGTATATAAGGGATGTGAATAGCGTCAGATGTTGAATCATCACTCTGGAGGATATGAAGGTGCTGCATATTGGTGTGAGACAGCATTATCTGATGAGAGTTTGAAAGAAACCTCATTGTGGATGTCCATTTGGTCCCCTGGTTAAACCTTGCAACATCTGTATTTTTGGAGTATTTGGATCTGACAGTGGCCTGATGTTGGAAAGTAAGGGCTTACTCATCATCAGTGTTCCAGTTGACTACATCAGACCACTACAAGGGAGCATCACTGTGTAGTGTACTGAGTACATTGTAACCTGTTCACGTCTGTGACTGCCATTTGAGAACAAGTACAGTAAACTCTCGTGCAGCTACACTTTTGGCTAGCTAGATTGACACTTGACAAGTTTCAATTTGCGTGCACCTGGAGCCAAGCATTTGCTGGTGTTTTTTGGCAATCTACTGCTAATCAGTGCACTGGTGCGTGTCAAAAGTCCAAGTATCGTCAATTCGTGCGTGTGTTGGTTGAAGCTCTAGTGCGTTTCTTATTCGTATTGCATGGTTTCATGCCACTGCCATCTATTGGAACTCCTTGGAAGCACAGTACATACAGTATTGTTCTATGGAGCGCAACGTAGGCCTGTCGAAACTGACAATTAGAGTGCGCCGCCTAACTCTTTCCACTTGTTGTCGGTACATCAAAGCTGAGTGTTTAACAGTGAACGTACAACACCCTGTTGTGTTGCCACGTGGGCTTGGGTAGAACAGAGGAAATGGCATAGATGTATCGAATGCTTTCATTTGATGGCTGCCACAGCCTGGTTTCAAAAATCAAAAGTTTGTCTAGTGCATCTCGAGTGTTGTCAAGTTGTGCATTTGTGTGTTTCTGATTTGAGGTTTTGTGCTCCCACTATGTGCCTTAAAGTGTCCAGAGATAAAAGGGGCCAAAAACCATAAAGGACTCAGTTGAGTGTCTGTAAAAAGAACACTGAACGTGACTACGGGCACGTAACATAAAATGAATGTGATCTTGTTGGAAAAAGAGCATCACACTTTGCAGAGAATTGATGCTGGTGAGCCACCCACAAAAGTTGCTGCAGAGTAGGAGTACAATTACTGATCGGAAGACAAATCGATCAGGAATTGAAAAATTTTTGTTCCATCCAAGCATTGGGCAGCGCAGTGAAATCTTGAAAAACAATGAGAAAAGGTTCACATCCTCAGTTAGAAGAGGCATTATTTTTGTGGCACGAATAAATAAGAGCCAAAGGTGTGTCAGTTTCAGGTCCTCTAATTTGTCAAAATGAGCTAATGAGCTGATAGAAGGAAAGATGCAAGAATTCCTCGGAAGTAATGGCTGGCAGGATCATTTCAAGAAGCAGCATGGCATCCATGAAATTGCCATCAGTGCCAAATCATTATCTGGGGATGAAGCTGCTATGCTGATTTTAAGAAGAAACTGCACACAATCATTGACAAAGGAGGTTATACTGACAATCAACTTTACAAATGTGATGAAACTGGGTTGAATTACAAAATGCTGCCAACGAAAACCCTTGCCTCTAAAGAAGAAGAAATGGCTTCCAGATACAAAAAAATCAAAGAAAGATTTACTGTCCTCACTTGCAGTAATGCCACTGGCAATCATAAACTGTGTCTTACTTTAATTGGCAAATCCAAAACACCAAGAGCATTTAGACACCAACCAACCAGCTTTCCCACTGAGGTACACGAATCAGTCTTAAGGCATGTATGAACAGTGCCGTGCCATCTTCAGAGAGTGGTTCCAGGCAGAGTTTGTTTCAGCTGTAGTAAATTACATGGAAGGAAAAGGACTTCCTTGAAAAGCGCTACTTCTTGTGGACAATGCTCCTTCTCACCCAGGTGATCTGCAAGATGGGGATATCAAAGTTGTATTTCTTCCACAAAATGTCACATCTCTATGTCAACCGATGGACCAAGGTATTCTTGAGGCGATGGAAAAACATTACAGACACAAGATGCTGGAATACTTAATAGGTGTGATTGATGCTGCAGATGATTTTGTGGAAGCTCTTAAAGAAATTGATGTTTTAAGTGTCATTCATTGATTGCTGAAGCTTGGAATCTAATTCCTCCAGTTCCTCTTGTTAGGTCTTGGAAAAAACTCTTAGATCGTAAGGCAACCTAAGTGGTGGGAAGGAGGAGACAACACCGAAACTCAAGCTGACATAATTTTGGTGAATTTACTGGAGAAGCTGGTTGTAAAGACACACACTTCGAAGACATTGAAGAGTGGATGGAAAATGGCATTTTTTCATGTGACTGAGGATGAAATCGTCCAAATTGTGACCGATCATAAAGCGTTAGAAGACTATGTTTCTGATGATGAATCAGAGAAAAATATTCCTCACACATTCTGTTACGAAGTGATCCAAACTGCCCTGGAGTACATCAGCCAACAGGAGGAGACGATTTATCCTGAAATAGTTTGATTTCAACGTTGGAGATGTATTGTTGCAGCAATAGTTTCTCAAGCAAAAAAAAAAAAGAAAAAAAGGCATTCGTGACTTCGTTACCAAAAAATAAACTCTAATGAAGCATCCTAGAACTTCTATGTCCATAACTTAAAAAGTTTTTTTTTTTTTTTTTTTTTTTTTTTTTTACTTTTCTTGAAAGTTCCTCTGGACAGACTTTTCGTTCCTTTGAGTAATCTCTAGATTTGTTTCATAATTTTGTTCAGTAGTTTATTTTTTATTCGAAAGAGTAGATAATAAAATTAAAACTCCTGTTTTTTCCTGCTGCCAAATAAGGGAGATTTTTTCTGTAAGAATCCAAAATAAATGAGCTTTGTTATACAGCATTTAAAAACTTTGAGTTTTCAATCATAGTTTGGTGCCTTTTTAACATGTCAACACAATTTTTTCAGTAAAAAAGTGTAGGGTTATTTGCAACCATATCAGTAATGTTTTACATACCCTACGCACGTTTTACGATCGTATTTCGCAATATTGACGCAATTTGGAGTGTTCACATGTGAAAACAGGGGGACTTTGATTTATCTGGAATTTTCGTTATCGGAACTGACCACCGTCCTGATCATTTCGGATAAACAGGAGTTCACTGTAATAGTCTCCTTGCAACATGCTGTGTCATACAGCTAGGAGCAGCCAGACTATGGAATTGCCGTCCTGCGCATAGGCTGCCATTAACACCCAAGCAAATGACTGCATGTGAAGTGGTGCCATGATCAAGAAGTACGGACTGCTAATGAATGGCGTCACATTATGTTCACTGATGAGTCCCAGTCCTGCACTGCTCCAAATGACTATCGTGGAGAAGTTTGACAGTGACCCGGGGAGATGGGGAGAGGTCCCATTCTTCCACATTTTGGGGGGGGGGGGGGGGGTGGGTCACAAAGGAGTCCCATGGTGTGGGGAGCCATTGGGTATGACTTCAGGTCACGGCTTGTAATGGCCGTGGGAACTCTGATGGTACAGCAGTGTGTAATAGTATTGTGGTGCTATTTTTCAACAGGCCGGTGCTTGTCCACATGTAGTATGTGTCTCTTTAAATTGTCTGTGTGATGTTGATACACTCCTGTGGCCAGCAAAATCCCCATATCTGTCCCCGATATAACATTATGGGACCAACATGGACGTCAACTCCATCCCACTGCCTGTATCCATGATTGCAATGTCCAGTTACAACAGTTGTGGATCACCTTTCTCAGGAGGGTATGCAGCAGCTTTACGACATCCTCCCGCACTGTCCAGGCCAGACAGGGTGCATTGCTGTATTGATAAGTGGGCTCAAACTGATAAGTTCTGTGTAAATTTGACTCTGTTTTGTTATCACTGAAATAACATCACATACCCTCTAAATTAGCTATGTTTCAATTTGTTTTCTCCCCACCTTCTGAGTGTCTCACTTTTTTTCAAGCAGTGTAATTTAAGACAGACATAAGAATATGAAAATGGGATGGCATATCACATTGCTATTCAACTATGCCCCTAAGAAAATTGTAAGATAATGGAGAAGAGCAGGTGTACTATTACACTGACTAGAACGTAAACTTAAAGATAGAATTATATTGTGTAACCTATACCGATGACATAATACTAATTGACAAAGACATCACTGATATGCTAAAGCAATTTGAAATATTAAGGGAGCAAGCTAGGAAAATTGGACTACTAATTTCACCTGGACAAAAAATTCTTGGCTGATACCAAAATGGCACTGGGTGAACTTATATAGGCAATGACATAGTATTCGGTGTTAAATAGTTTAAATAATTTGGTGAAAAAGACCACTGAACATCATAATGAAAAGAAGGCCATAGAATCCAGACTTCAGAAAGTACAAACTGTCTCTCAGTTAACTAAAAGTATTTTTCCTGGAACTCTAAAATCTAACATTGTACAACAGTGATCAAATTAGAATTTCTTTATGCATGAGAGAGACTCTTTGTCCAACACAAGACATGAAAACAGCAAACTGAATTAGAAGAATGTAAAATTGTAGTAAAAATCTTAGGTCCAAGAATAAAGGATGGGATACATCACACAGAACCCAGTGTGAAATCTCCAGGCAAATTCCTAAAAGCTCTTGTTACAATGTGTCTCCAAGGAATCCAACTTGTGGGACATACAGAAAGAATGTATCCAAACAGGCAGCTCATTGGATTCCCACATACTTGAAAAATAAGATCCTACTGATGAAAACAAACAGGAAGAGACCTTAAGAAATTGGAATCACCACATTTACAGTATTCTGATGTAGTGATGAGTCACACAGAGTGCAGTTTCGCAGTAGCTTGATCGATGCTTGTACTTGTGTATGTAGTATATGCAAGTGTGTACAGCGTCTCTTCTGGAGTACTCACGATATGCTAATTTAGTGGCCGAGCAGTAAACCGGATCCCTACTCGGTTCCAGTGTGCTGTGCTAATTATTCTTCTTCACTTGACATTTATGCTTGGAGCTGCAAGAGAGGCCATTTTCCAGATAATGCCACAAAAACAACAAATTCTCAGATATCAGTTTAACTTACACGCTTCAACATCATAGACAACATTTCACATTAATATGTTGCAGAACACTAGATTAGTGTTAAAATTGCCAGAGTAAACATTGTTCTCCATGTGACAGATTGTCAAAAGATGTCCAAAATCGATAAATTTTATATCTCTGCACAGAGAAGCAGCTGGTTGCTCATTGTCATCTGTGGTGCTAATCAATGGGTCGAGCTCGTTGCTGGCACAGCGCCACCTCAGAGTAAGTGGCCCCTCATCCCAGCAGGTGTCGATGTTTAAACACCCGTATAGTTCCCAAGACTTACTGCGTCTGTGGATAACTCCATCTCTGCACAGAACTTCCCACATTTCCCACACAGTGGGCCCTCGTGTCTCTTACACACAATAAATCTTCAAACTTATTTCATTGGCTAAGTTAAATTTCGAGTGTGATGTGCTATTTCGTAAAAAATAGCAAAAGGTAGACATGGATGTTATTGTGACTCTTTCCTAAGGCAACATTTGTGTATTACACTTGTAGAAGTGCACTGCAACATAAAACAGTAGACCGTAAGTTCAAACAATGGAAACTCCAGGTTGGAATATCAGCAGTGTAGGAAAAGATAGAGTGCTAATTACCATAAAGATGGCACGTTAAAATGCAGACAGGCACAGTTAAGACACTTACACATAAGCTTTTGGCCACAACCTTCATCAGAAAAAGAAATAGAAATACACACCATTCATTCACACAAGCAAGCACACCTCACACACACATGACCGCCAACTCCGACAGCTCAGACCAGAATGCTAGTCTGTAAGTTTGCTACACAATAAAATAATTATTCTGAGCTACAAGAAAAATGGATTCAAAGAACTAAACAGCTTGAAGAAAAAAAGGGAAGCTCCCTGAAGCAACGTAGTTTCATGAGTGTGCATACCAGTGGTAAATTATGAGAGTCGCAACTCTCTGAAATGGATACAAAGGCCACCAGATTGCATTAGCTTTGTTTGTGTCTCGGATTGTTACCAAGAATGGTAGGAGCTATAAGAGATGTGAAGAGTGTAAGATGTTGAGTGATCCCTGTGAAGGACACAGATGCCCTGTACTTCTGTGAGTCAGCATTATCAGCACGCAACAAAATTTGAAGGGGCCTAATTGGGTGTCTCCATTTGCCAGGCTGATTGAATTATGCAATATGCAGATTTGTGAGTCATTCAGATGTGGTAGTGGCCCCATGTTGGACTGCTTGGGAACGTAAGGGTGGTGTGCTTGTCAGCAAGCTTCCGGTTTACCGTGTCTGACGAGCCCATGGGAGAATTGCTGTAATGTACGCCGAGCACATAGTAACCCTTTCACACCTGCACCTGTCATGTGACCAGCAGTGAGACATTCTGCAAGACCCGCGATGACAGTTGTCAGTGAGTATGACAACGACATAGGGAGAGGGCGTGTGGGGCAGCATCGGATATGACTTCAGGTCACTCTGACAGCACAGCAGTATGTCATGGACATCCTACATCCTCATTTGCTACCTCCATGTCCAACGGAGTTACAAGAGACAGACCAGTGAAAACATATCCAGTTGTTGACTCACAAAACGGTTTTGAGCTGTGACGCATGTAGTCTTAAGTGAATCATTCATACAAAAAGAAAAGAAGAAGAAGCTAAAGTCAGAATGTGAAAAAATTGGAGAATGGAATAGATATTTGAAAACTTCACACTTGAAACTCCCAGTTTTCCTATTGTGAAAGTGCCTTTGTGACCATATGCATTTCACTGACAATAAACTTTTTTTTCCCCCTGGGTCTTGGCTCCATATTTTTTCATCCAGTTGAGTCAGAATACTTGCATTGTATTTGTGAGGTATTGTTTCAGTCTTGCAAGCTAATCTAAAATACAAATCCCTTTTGCATCCTAGAAAACAATGACCACTCTTTCTCTCCGATTAAGTCACCTTGGCTATTTTTGTGCAACTGCTGTTTCATTTCATCCACGGGAACAGATTGGTGCATAGAATCAGTTGTGTGTCAGATTGTCCCAAATTGTTTTTCACATTAGGTTGTAGTCAGGCTTCAACAGACATGCCACTCACTTTCTGGTATGGCCACGGCATCAAATGTTTTGCTCATCTTTTTAATTACTGATCTTGCAATATCACACTGTGTTCTTTCTCAGCATTTTCATATTTGATTGTAATTCTAGGAAGTTGTTCATGAGTCATCTTACAGAGACATATGCTACATATGAATTCAGCCACCCATTCCTTAACTGTTGACTATGAAGGAACTCCCCCCATGAACCATGGACCTTGCCATTGGTGGGGAGGCTTGCGTGCCTCAGCGAGACAGATGGCCGTACCGTAGGTGCAACCACAACGGAGGGGTATCTGTTGAGAGGCCAGACAAACATGTGGTTCCTGAAGAGGGGCAGCAGCCTTTTCAGTAGTTGCAGGGGCAACAGTCTGGATGATTGACTGATCTGGCCTTGTAACATTAACCAAAACGGCCTTGCTGTGCTGGTACTGCGAACGGCTGAAAGCAAGGGGAAACTACAGCCGTAATTTTTCCCGAGTACATGCAGCTCTACAACTTGACTAGAAGAAGAGATTGGTTGGTAGGACATGTTTTGAGGCATCAAGGGATCACAAATTTAGCATTGGAGGGCAGCGTGGAGGGTAAAAATCGTAGAGGGAGACCAAGAGATGAATACACTAAGCAGATTCAGAAGGATGTAGGTTGCAGTAGGTACTGGGAGATGAAGAAGCTTGCACAGGATAGAGTAGCATGGAGAGCTGCATCAAACCAGTCTCAAGACTGAAGACCACAACAACAACAACATGAAGGAACTGACTCCTAATAAGTAAGATGATGCCTGTAGAAAAGTACAACAAAACAGTAATCTCAAAAAAGGACAGGATAGACAGTACATTCTGTAGGACATATTAAAAGTGATTGGTAAAAGAGACTTGGTGTGTTAAATGCAGCTTTTGGTTACATGATAATTGAATTGGATAGATAAACAATCTACTTGCTAAGTGGCGGCAGAACACACACATAAAAGAAGATTATAATTAGGCAAGCTTTCAGAGCCAGTAGCTCATTCTTCAGGCAGAAGGGTTGAAGTGGAAGGAAGAGGGGTGAAGGATAGGTCTAGGAAAAATTGTAGATTTTGAGAAAGTTACCCAGAACTGCAGATCAGGGGAGACTTTCCAGATGGGATGAGAAGGAAAGACTGATTCCACATCTACATACATACTCCACTAGCCACCATATGGTGCATGGCAGAAGGTACCCTGTCTCACTACAATAGTCTGAATAAAATTACTTGATAGTTGACATCAATCACTTGCCGCAACAATGTTGCCACATTGGCTACCAGCTACCGTTTGGTTACAGGTGACAGCAAACAAGCGGCTCACTTCACAAATTATGTTAAACGTTTAACACAGAGCAATTTTTCTAGTGGCTGGTGCAAGGTATGTCAGAAATGTTGGATACTCTGTCGACTATTGATTTAAAGTGACCAGTGACTGAACTGGGGAAGACGACCCGTTTTGTATCCCTGACTGTAAACTTGTGTCCTAACCCAGCCGAGAAAATTGTGGTCAACAGTCTGCAGCAGTACTAACATCATGATCGCTTTGTTCATGGCGATTAAAGCTAACGCTTAAGGGTAAACTCAAGACAACAAAAACTCAATTTCAGGGCTGAAAGCAAATTAAAATTTCTCCGTTTCATTTGTTACCTGTAACTATCCTTACTCTAGCTGCACATGCTGCCATGTTAGAAACAAGTGAACAGTCCATGTGGGCACTTGTTCGTGGATTATAGATGACTGAGGCAGATTCCAAATGAAGAAATAGTGACAGGAAGAAAAATAAGACCAAATAGAACAGTCAAAACAATGATGAAAAATGATGCAGCAAAGTATTAAAAATAAAAAAATACATTTAAACCAATTAATTGAATGAAAATAATAATCACACTCTTTTGGTTAGATTTAGAAATAAAAATTTTGCTACATTGATGAGATTCAAACCTACGACATGCTACACATTAGATTAATCTGCCAACCATTGTGCTATGCCACAGCACTGCATGAAGTATTTATATATGTGAATGTAGTGACCCAGTTGCAACTATGAACTGCAACCTTAAAAATTTCAGTTTCACACAATGTAGTGAAAAGCTTATCTAATGTAAGATGATCTCTGTGAATATGATAACTATATGTATGATACTGAATTACACCTTGTGCTGAGTTATTTGGTAGTGTTTGGTTAGTGCTATGAATGAAATGTGTGTCTTTCATTAGCATTGTTAATGTGTGTTGTTTTTGGTGTAGCTATCGCGTGTCATGAAATACATAATAAAAGTGTCGGGCTCATAATTCGGGATACAAATACATCAAGAAAGAATGCTGAACCAGGAATTGGAAGTGACTGGCCAATTTTGGTGGAGTTTGGCAACAGCAGACAGTTCAAGTGTGACGCTGACTACTCTTATTGGCGTTTGAAGTGCCAACTATCAAGTAATTTTATTTCGACTGTAGTCAGTTCCTTTTCCGTTCCATCTGCCAATCGATTGAGGAAAAAGTGAATGTCTATATGCCTCTCTATGAGTCCTAATTTGTCGTCTCTTATCTTCGTGGTCCTCACGCATAATGTATGTTGGTGCAAGCAGAATTGTTCTGCAGTCAGCACAGTGTTCCTCAAAATCCCTCCAGGGATTCCCATTTGAGTTCCAGAAACATCTCCATAATACTTGTATGTTGTTGTTTCGACCTACTGTTAACAAATCTAGTATCCTGCCTCTGAATTACCCCAATGTCTGCTTTAATTCGACCCCTTGTGGATCCCAGACACTAGCATCCTATATGTGATGTCCATCACAGCTGAGCCACACTGTAGTAAAATCCACCCAACAAACGAAAGATGATTATTCGCCCTCCCTACCATGACCCTCACAAGTTTGTTCCATTTCATATCACATTGCAACGTTATGTCCAGATACTGAAACAATGTGACTTCATTCATGACACTACTAATGCTGGATTCTGGCATTATGGATTAGTTTTTCCAACTCATCTGCAGTAACTTATATTTTTCTACATTTAGGGTTAGCTGTCATTTATCACACCAACTGGGAACTTTGCCCAAGTCATCTTTTATCCTCCTAAATCACTCAACAATGACACCTTCCATACACCACAACATCATCAGCAAACAACCACAGATTACTGTCCACTTTGTCCATCAGATCAGTTATGCACATAGAAAATATGAGTAATAGCGCTCCTATCACACATCCCTGGAATGATCCTAATGATACCCTAGTCACTGATGGACACTCACCGTCGGGATAATGTAGTGGGTTCTATTACTTCAGAAGTCTTTGAGCCACTCACATGTCTGGGAACCTATTCCATGTGCTTGTACCTTTGTTAAAAGTCTGCAGTGAGGCACTATGTCAAATGCTTCTCGGAAATCAAGAAATATGGAATCTGGGTTTGTGAATTTTGTGATGGCAAAGTTAGAGGAGCAATGCATCTGCATTAAATTTTGCGTGAAACTCAAGAAAACCTTTACACAGACACACCAAATGATGCAGGGAGCCTATAGCGATGAGTGCTTAAGCCATACTTGGTGTTATGTATTATTCACACGTTTTAAAATGGCTTTACAAAAGTCAAAAATAATCCTTGTTCAGGACGCTCTTAGATGTCCCCTGATGACGCTTGTGTCAGGAACGTCAAAGAAATTGTGTGCGGCAGTCGAAGATACACTGTCTGAGAGATTGTAGAAGAATGTAACATTTCAATTGGATCATGTTATGAAATGACACAGCATCTTGGAATGCATTGTGTTGCCGCCAAGTTCATTCCACGGCTCATGAGTCAAGACCAAAAAAACTTTTGGATCTCACAAATGAGAATGAGATGTTCCTTGCGAGAATAGTATGACCCCTGCAGACTTCTTTTTATTTCCAAAGTTGAAAAGGATGAAGTTCTGCAATGGTAGATGAGATAAAAGAAAATTCGCAGACGGCACTTTATGCGACCCAGCAAGAGGTGTGTCAAGACTGCTCCTGGAAGTGGAAATGATATTGGGAGCAGTGTATCAATTGTGGAGGAGAGTATTTCGAAGGAGACAATCCATAGTAATTAAAAGATAAGCATAGAAAATTTTGTGGACAAAGTTTTGGAATTTTTTGAACAGACGTCGTATGACAAAAGGGCATGCTGAGTTGCCCATGAGCGATGCTTTGTACTGATTTGTGGACATAAACTTATTGGTCTCTATGAAACTGATTAGATTCAAACCCAGAATATGTTCAAGAATTCTGCAGCAAACTGATGTTACGGGTATTGGTCTGTAATTTCGCGGGTCTGTTCTTTCGCCCTTCGTATATACAGGAGACGCCTCTGTATTTTTTTCCCCAGTTGCTAGGTCTTTCTGCTGGGTGAGAGATTCACAATAAATACAAGCTAAGTAAGGGTCCAGTGCCATATAGCACTCTTTGTAAAACCAAATTGAGATTCCATCTGCAACTGGCGACTTATTTGTTTTTAATTATTTCAGGCGTCGGGGATGCTTACGAGGGTGGTTTGAAAAGTTCTTGAAACAGAATAGAAAAAATGTACTTATGTCACTGAAACTTTTTTGTTTTTCAATGTACCCTGCTTGTAGATTAATTCACTTGGTCCAACAGTGTTCCAATACCTCGATCCCATCTCGACAATGATTTTCCTCCAGGCCTATAAAATAGTTGTCAACTCAGGCTATCAATTCTTCATTTAAGTGAATCTTCATCCACAAAGAAAAATTTTAAGTTTAGGGAAGAGGCACGTGTGGCAACAATTCATACCTTAGTTTGTGTAATTTTACCATGGCGATGGTACATGCATGCGAGCGTGCATTTGCTTGATGCTAGACGACTTTCTTCCTTATTAAACCTGGCCTTTTTCGCATATCATTTGTTGCAATTTGTCCAGAAGGTTAGCATAGTATTCTCCAGTAATTGTTTGCTCAGTGGGGAGATAATGTACAAACAGAATCCCCTTCTCATCCCAGAACACTGATGCCATGCCCTTCCCCGCTGAAGGAATTTGGTGGCGCATCCCAGAACACTGACGCCATGTCCTTCCCCGCTGAAGGAGTTTGGCGGCGGAGATTCAGCATGTTTCCACTGCCTTGATTGTTGCTTTGTCTCTGGGGTATAGTAGTAAACCAAAGTTTCCTCGTGGTCACAAACCAGCACAAAAGATCTTGTTTGTTTCTCCTAAAACAGGCCAAACTTGTTGTGATATGTCCATTCTCATGCGTTTTTGACACAGCGTCAAGAGTCGCGGCACCCATCTTGTGAATATCTTTCAGATGACATCTGGCAAGCGTGAGCAATTTCATGCACTCTAAATTGGTGATCCTCCTTGATCATTATGCGGACTTTTGCAATGATTTCTAGAGTAGTGACACGTTTTGGCTGACCTATTCATGGATGATCATCATCTAAGCTCTCCTGACCAAATTGAAATTCATTTATTCACTTGGCAACAGTTGAAGACAAAGGAGCAGAGTCCCCTGGTGTTTTCTGGAAATCAGCATTAATGTCCTTCACTTTCATACCTTTCTTTATGAAGTATTTAATCACTGCTTGAATCTCGACCCGACCCCCCGTCCCGTACCGTCGCGTCTTTGCAGATCACTGCACAGGAACAACAACAGAGCCGTGTCACTGCCACAGCTCTCTTCCAAGAGCACTGACATGGGACGGGCTTACAGGCAACAGTCCAACGAATATCATGTGAACAACTTGTGCTAGTGCTGGCCTCTTGTGGTGATTGTTGTTAGGTGTCTTTGTGCTATTGTCAAATGACGGTATGTTTATATGATTCTCTTGCATGAATGATTTCTTAAATGCAAAATTTAAAACATTTATCTCCTACTGCCACACCAGATTGGTCAAGTGACTTGATGGAATTCTTTGACTCACTTAGTGATTTTACATAGGACAATAAATTCCCCTGCTTCTCAGCCAGATCTTTTGCTGAGGTATGACAGTGGTAGTAACCTTTCCTTGTTGCCATTTGGCATTCTCTTTTGAACCAAGAGTGCAGTAGCTTTTCCTTCCTCAGTATTTTCCAAATTTCATTGTTAAACCGCAGTGGCTCTTTTGCATCCTTAATTCGTTTACTAGGTACAGACTTGTTGAGAGTGCAATTCACGATCTGTTTAAGCTTTGACCATAATCTCTCTACGTCCATCTTAATGGAACTAAGTGATGTCAGTTCTGTCTAAGTGAGATGCTAACATCTGCTTATCTGCTCTTTCTGGCATGAACATTTTCCTAGCCTTCTTGACTGATTTATTAATTTTTGTAACCTTAGTTGTTATGATGTTATCATGATTATTAATCCCCATCTCTATGCTGAAGTCATTGATGATATCTGGCCTGTTTGTAACTACAAGGTCTAAGATATTTCCATTGCATGTGGCATGGCAAACTAGGTGCTCAAGACAATTTTCGAAAACCACATTCAAAAGTGCTTCACAAGATTGACTGCACCCCCTGCAATGAAGCCATAGGCTACCATCTATACTCAGTAGGCTAAATTCACCTCCAACTAGTATTGCATGATCTAGGTATTTACGTGCTACTGTCTGTAGACTTTCTGTGAATGGCTCCAAAACTGTCATAGCAGAACTGGGTGGCTGATTATCCATTAATTTACGTGATTTCACCTAGACTTGTTATACGCAACCAGATAACTTCACTGTCACAATCAGCTTTGACCTTAATAGAGACAATGGACACTCCCTCTCCTACAGTGTCTAACCTGCCTTTCTGATATATATTCCATTAATCACTAAATATGTCAGAGCTTTCTGCTCTCGGTTTCAGCCATCTCTCAGTCTCTGAGAATAATTTGAGTGCGATACTTTCCTGGATGGCAGTAAATTCGGAAACTGTGTTACAAGTACATTGACAACTGATAAAATTTTGACAATCTACACTGGAGTGAATTCAAAAGATAAACCTCAACCAACATTGAATGTATCT
This sequence comes from Schistocerca serialis cubense, assembly GCF_023864345.2. Taxonomy (NCBI): domain Eukaryota; kingdom Metazoa; phylum Arthropoda; class Insecta; order Orthoptera; family Acrididae; genus Schistocerca; species Schistocerca serialis. The sequence goes on along the minus strand of NC_064643.1, from coordinate 20,715,859 downwards.
TGGTGATAAAGAGCCCAAATAAATAAATTGATGATTTTATTCCATTTCATCTGATTGAATGAAACACACACAGCATAACTACTCAGAAAACAACTATAGTGCTGATTACATTTACTATCATACATGTAGCACTCTGAGAACATTTCACCTTGTCATAGTAGTCCTGTGTTTTGGAACTAGGCAGTGCTTCATTTCACAAAGCGAAAGGAATAGCTTGTGTAGAAAACAAAAGAAGGGGAAATAGTGGTTGCTGGTGTCTTTAACATTATCATTCAATTTAGTTCCTATTGTGAACTTTGCAGCTAGGATATGTAAATGCTCTGAGACTGCTATTGATAATATCTTTATGAACAAATCTAGGGGAAAGATGTCATATCACAAAACCAATAGTAAATGGACTATCTGATCACGACGTGCAGCATCTTGTGTTAAATGTTGAAACTTGTCAGGATAAAAAAATATTGAATCTGAGTGCAGGAGGATAATAAATAAGCCAGAAATTGAGGAATTCAGGAAATTGCTCAAAGACATGAACTGGAGAGATGTTTACCTGACTCAAATGGAAAATGCAAAGCATTTATTAATAAAGTTACCTCCTCTTTTGAAAATTGTTTTCCCCTAAAGGTAACTCAGATCACACAGAAGTCAAAAGATAAACCATGGATTATACAAGGAATAAAGATATCATGTGGGGCAAAAAGGAGACTGTATCTACTATCTAGGAACGTTTCTGATATTAGAATTGTAATGCATTACAAAGAATACTGCAAAATATTGAATTAAGTAATCCAGAAATCGAAGTAGCTTTATTAAGAGAAAATGATAATTGTATCGGGCAACAAAATAAGAACTGTTTCAGATATAGTGAAGACAGAGAGAAGTGGGGCCAAAAAGGAAGTGGAACAGATAGCTCTAAAAGTAAATGAGACTTTGGTAACAAGTGCATGTAGTGTTGTAAATCTCTTAAGCAAGACTTAATTTTTGTTACTGACGGCTCGGGGTTATCAGGTTCGGTGAATGGTGCAATGGAGTATCTGGGACCAGTCTTTGAAGAACATCGTGTAGAACCTATTCGAGGAACTTTGAATTCCAACCATTGCTTCTCAGTATACTTACTCCTTAATGAAATTTGTTGCAAGTTATATATCTATATTTCCAACAAGTAGCTCAATACATATTATCAATACTAGGAATAAGAAAAATCTACATAAAGACCTAAAATCACTTATGTTGGTCCAAAAGGGGGTCCAATATTCAGGAACACACATTTTCAATAAATTACCAGCAACCATTAAAAACTTGGTTTCAGATAAAGCACAGTTTAAACAAAGTTTGAATGACTTTTTGATAGGCAATGCCTTCTACTCTATAGATGAATATCCTAACAGAGACTGTTAGGCCAGCTTAAGTAAAAATATGTTAGATATAAGTTTTGACAGCACTTGGTTGCAACAGTCAAAATTAGGTATTTTGTGTATGATAAATTTATTAATAGTGCATAACAATGTTTCATTCTGACAGCGTATTAATTCTGTAAATATTAGCTTTTCCAGTTTATTGTATTGTATTCACCTATTTTGACAATCTCATGACAAATGATCAGGGTAGTATTCATTATATTAAAATGTTTTGTGTTATACATTCTGACATGTTCCACACCCTCGAGAATCATCTCATTTTTTCGGTGTATGTAATGAAAACTGAATCAAATCAAATCCAATCACCATCTCTCATCATGTAATAACTTCACTTCTTCTTCTTCCCTTGTCGTCTCCTGTTTTTCCAGTACTCGTCCATCTCCTCCTCATGTTTTTCCCCCTTTATTCTATTTGTGTTGTTCTCAATCCCCTATTTCTTCTGCATTGAAAGCCTTTTATTTTTATTTACTTATTTTTTTTATTGAGGTGAGTCTCTACGGACTGCGTGGTAACAACCGACTTCACTCTAGTGTCCAGGTCTTGTTCTTGCTCCAGCTTTGACTTCCTGCCAGTATCTTCTGAGCCCCTGCAAGAAGTGCCTTTTTATGCTCTTCAGATAATGGTCCTCACTGTCTTTCGGATGTTGATGCCATGTTAAAACCTTGGTAGTTGGTCACCAATCTTCTAAATTTGTTCCTTTCAGGAATTTCTCTCTGAGATACCAATCTGCTTAAGATCTTTTTCACATTCTTTGAACCATCTCGGCCTCGTTTTCTTAGATGGGATGAAACTCCATATTCTTTTTGTTAGTCGATCACCATCCATTTTCATGAGATACCATAAAATAACAATCATTTCTTCGTAATGGATGCTGTGATAGGTTCTGTCTTGCTGCACGAGTCCTCATTTGCTCTCATTCGCCATTGTCCATCGACCCATCTATTACCTTAGGATTTTCCTTAATATCCTACACTCACGCTTTTCCAGCCGCTCAGCTTACCTTGTCTATTCGTGGTCAAAGATTTGGATGCTTATAAGCCCTCAGGTTTTATAATGTTGGAACTTGGCCCATATACTCATAGACTTTTTGTTATAAGTATTCTTTGTCAGTTGGTATGCTTGGTCTAACTTCCTCATCCCGACAATTGCTTCTTCTTTTAATCCATTCTCCAGGTGGATGTCTTCACCGAGATACCTGAAATTCTTAACTCATCCAATTTTTTCCCAGGTTGGTTATCATCCATTCAGGTCCATCACAGATGTTCGTCATATGTTTTGTCTTTTGAATAGAGATCTGGAGTCTAACTTTTTTCAGCAATTTCTGACAGCCTATTTATCTTGTTGACTGCTGACTCTATGTTGTTAGCAAAAATGGCTAGGTCAGCCGCAAAATCTAAGCAGCCAATGCACACCCCTTTGTTCTTAGGACCATGTCTGAACCACTCTTCATTTGTTTCTCCTTGGGCTAATAACTTTCTCCACTCTTGAATGACCTTTTCCAAGACACAATTGAAAAGGTTCAGATACCTCACCCATAAATTTAATTTTTGACACTGTGTTAGTAAGAGTTTGTTTGATCAGCTTTCTTGATGTATTATCCACCCCAAACTTTTCCAAAATATTCATTACTGCCTGTCAGTCGATGGAGTCATATACTTTCTGAAAATCAACAAATATGACCACATAGTTATTTTTCCAATTTTTTTTGTACCTGATCATGTTCTTCAAGTTAAAGATCTGTTCTGCGCAAGAATCGCCCTTTCGGAAACCAGCTTGATAGTCCCCAATCAGTTGGTTACAATGATCTTCTATTCTATTCTGTATCACTTTGGAGAGAATCTTATATGGAACAGATACTAATGAGGTACCCTTATAGTTATTGACATTCTATTTATCACCTTTTTTGTGTATACGATGGATTAAAGCTGACTGCCATTCAGTTGGTATCATTCCAGCTCTCCAGATCTCCTCAAAAAGTTGGACTAGTATATCTAGAGTTTCATTATTTGCCAGCTTCAGTAGTTCCACCACTATTGAATCCTCTCCAGCTGCCTTATTATTCTTAAAGTTGTTGATGATCTCTTTGGTCTCCTCTTTACTAGATGGAGATGAGGGGTAGTTTGTGGATTGGGGCACATACAGGGAATCTTTCTTTCGGTTCATCACAATTAAGTAGGTTTTCAAAGTAACGAGACATTATCTTGCAGTTCTCTTTGTTGGTCAGGCCGAGTGTGGTGTGCGTACTGTAAGACCTTCAGTACACACACCATCAGATTATTTGACTTGTTGCTCTAACGAAGTAAGCGAGTGTCAGCAATATGTCTCGTGGTCTTATCATGGCATGTTTATCTTCTGCCATTAGGTCAGACGATAGAAATGCCACTTGCACACTTAGAGTAGCAGATTGATGGTGACCAACTTTAAATAGAACTTGATTAATTTTCACACACATTTATTAAAATAATAACAAATATAAAAATTATTTAACTTGGTTCTGGATGCTATTTACAATTGACAATCTGAAGTTCCTTTGGTATTGGTACGTTAATCTTATTCTTACATATATCTCGGATACTTGACAAAAGTGTCTATACATTTATCTTCATGGCTATGTACAGGAATATGGTAATCTTATTAGGCGCAGACTGGATCTTGACTATGGACTGGCACAGACAATTGTAGAACTCGTACAGACTGGTACAGACTAATGCAGACTGGTACAGACTAATGCAGACTGGTGCAGACAAATGCAGACTGACTGATCGAAGGTCTTTACACCCGTTATAATACCTCGCACGTTCATGTATCACTGCGTGAGTGTGATGCGCGAGGAGAAAGTGTTCTATGTTAGCAGCAATCTCATTGGCTGCGTTACATATTAATACGCGGATCGGCGGAAGCAGAATTTGGTCCGTCTCTATGGCAGCGCCATCTCGTAGTGGGGAGATGGACGAGTGCTGCGCCTGCGCTGTTGTGCTTAGCGGGGCGCACTCTAGTGGGAAATTTGTGTACGCGCTGAATACGCGGAACTATGTACACAACACTGAGCTTTCCATTTTCGTCTCTAAAACAAAAACTAGGGGCTTGGTATCCTTTCAAATTCGATTTGAACGTCTGATAGAAGTCTCTGACATTGTTTATCTGGAAACGCTGATCGATCTGTTCTAACTGCTGTTTCTCATGCAGTAGAGTTCTGGCTGCATATTTTTGAACTTCATGGAATACATCAAAATCATCAGGTCTCCTGGTAGAGTTCCACTATTTCCATGCACTTGCTGTTTGGGCCACCACCTCACCACAAACCTCATTCCACCATGTATGATTCCTCTTTTTAGCTGTCAGGATTGTAGTATTAGCTGCTTGTTGGATCATGGAGGCAATGTCTGCACATTTATATGGGATTCAACTGTCAGTTACTGGTGGCATTGTTCCATTACGTTTTGATTGATTTTGAGCTTCGCAGTATCATATTTATGAAATTTATTTCCAGTTTTCACAGTCTTATTGAGAGGGATGAAATTAATTTTGATCTTGGAGAGGTATGATCCTTTTACATTCAGTATGTTATCTGTAAAAAGGTTTCTTTCTATTATTTCTGATTGTTTGATGTTGTTTCTTTCTTATTTCTGTAATCCATGCTATCATTGATTCCTTCTTCCAGAACTACTCATTCAGTAGAGGTCTCTAAAAAAAGATTAATCTTCTTTTAGCCATTACTTCTGATATTTTCTCAAAATTTTTGTATATCTCCTCATTACTTCTCATTTTCCAGCCATCTGTAGCTTGTATTGCAACCATTATTTTCTAATAATGCTCCTTTGTGGAACCTCTGTTCTGTCCAGCTTATAGTTCATCATTAGGCATCCTCATCCATGTAAACATCCTGGTCATACCACTGTGGGATAGTGTTTAAATTTGTTTTTTTTAGTTGTACATTTCTTGTTGTAAATATCCTTTGTCAAACGATTTGCTCTCTCCAGTTTGCTGACTCTTACATCTACTGTTAATTCTTCTAGTCCATTTTGTTGTACAGTTTGTCCAATATATTTAAATTTACTTACTAATGCTATTTTACATTTTTGTTTTTCTAAGAATGTTGATGCATTGTTTGAAATTGTCATCAATGTTGTTTTTTCGGCTGAAATTTTGGGACCAGCTCTCTATGCTATTTCTTCCAAAAGATTTCTTTTAATAACTGTCTGTCAGATTTTTTGAAAGTATATCAGAATCATCTGCAGAAGCCAGGCAGTTTACCTTAATTCCATTTGTTTTTCGTCCTAAAACTATTGGTTCAATTTTGTGATTTTTTTTTCTCCAAATTCCAATAACTTCCTATTTTTTCTAGAATGTAGTGTTACAGTAAAGGTGATAAACTGTCCCCTTGTCTAACACCAGTTTTTATTTCAAATGGTTGAGATACTTCTCCCATAAATTTAGCTTC